>NW_015505336.1:469530-497431 GCF_001515645.1 Sinocyclocheilus grahami
TCCAGAAGTCACCACCTGATTCTGACACAGGCCTGCGGGGAGGTAACAAGGTGCGAGGGCAGCTCTCCAGGCAAAACCAGCCAACTAGACTGAAAACAAATGAAAGCAGGTTTGTTTAGGCGCTAAATATATTGGTTTGTAACTTAAAACACTGAAGGAACTTGCATAACTCAACACGGACAGCAGGGAACACCAGATCAGAGCTAAAACACACTTCTGTCATCAAATCAGAAAGGTGGTTTGGAAATCTACCATCCTTTGGGTTTGTGAAAGAACAGTGGCAGTATCACAAAGTGCAGAGGCTTTTTTAATGCCGTCTCTGGGGGGGGGAAGGCGCTACACCAGGCCAGTGTGACTGCCAGACAGCTCTGCTTGTCTGTTAATCTGCGCTCGCTGTGAAAGGGGGGCAAGTGGACAGCGCTGCCAAACACGAGACGCACTGCAGATGGCAACACTTCCATATTCTGTTTCTTTTCTGGCCGACTTTCCTTCTCACCCACCGTTATTCATATGCATGAATGTGCTGTGAATACGAGCGCCATCGCTTTCCCCAATTCCTGTTTCGCTGTTTTTCCCCCCTGCAGATTCGTGTGTATCGGCTAACATTTCACATTCAACGAGGTTCGGACGCACCACGTTTCCAAAATGTCGAGCGTTAATGTCTCAAACGAGCACGATGGAGATGTTATAGCCAGAGTAAAGCATGCCCGTGGCACAGTAGCTCAAAGTGCTTGTGATGCCCGCATGCTTTTTCTGGGTTTGTGCCGCAGCACTGCGATGGACATCTGCTGGGGCTTGGTGAACATATGTTTCCACAGCGCTCCATTTCCAAAATGAAAAACATAATGTCTGTCCAATTAAATATGCAAAAAACAAACACCTTTTTAACTAGCTCAAAATACATTTTGTCGTTTTGAAGTTTAATATTTTGATTTCGGGAACTTTTCTGAGACACACTGACAACTGTTAAGAGCGTTTCTAACAGGATATTATGAATTTAAAAAAATTTCAAGTGTACTTAAAGCTATTTTAACAGGTTTTTGTATTTTAAGATAAAAAAAATAACTGTGAAGTGAAAAGCTGTATGTTTGTAATAAACAAATCCATCAAGGCGTTTTAGCTTAAAACTGTCGCTTCTGGCCAAAATACCAGTCCATAATAACACCTTTACCAGTGAAAAAGTCCATCCCCTGTTGTCCTCTCACATCAAAATCTACCAGTATATTCGTTTAGAACTATTTTGGGTTGTTTTGTAAATGGTGCTTGATCTGTGCATATTTCTGTCCTGATTCAGATAAGATGATGTTTTCACTGGAGAAAGAAATATTATGAATAGAGGACTTCTATTATAGCCGGAAGCGACGGTTTGCAGTTAAAAACATATTAATGATGGATTTGTTTATTACAAATACACAGCTTTTAATTTCACACAACATTAATTGATGGACTGGAGTGGTGTGGATTACTTGTAGATTATTGAGATGTTTTTATCAGCTGTTTGGACTCTCATTCTGACGGCACCCATTCACTGCAGAGGATCCATTGGTGAGCAAGTGATGTAAAGCTAAATTTCTCCAAATCTGTTCCAATAAAGAAACAAACTCATCTACATCTTGGATAGTTTGAGGGTAAGGATGTTTTCAGAAAATCTTTGGTTTTGGGTGAAAAATTCTTTTAACTGACAGGTTGTGAAAAGTCTTATAATACAAACGTTTTCCCTCAAATTAACACAAAATTAAAATGTAGCTATTGGTTTTTAAATGCAAACACACTGTATATACAGTAGCTTAAATAAATAATTTGTATTTCTAATAACTATACTAAACTCATCACCACTAACGCAGTGTATTGTTATGATCCCGATCATGACCAAATTAATTGCATTGTTTGGTCCCAGCTAGTCCAGCGTGAAGTCTGTTGTTTGTCCAGTTAGCACATGGATATGATTAACTGTGGCAGGAGGCATGAAAGCACTGAGCCTTACTGTAGGCTGATCAAATTAATTATGCTAAATAGCAAAAGCGGGAGAAGGCCAAAACTACATTGTTCGATGTGAACACACTGACTACTATAGCTAAACTTTGCAAGGAATATAATTTTAGTATGCGGTTTTCAGTGTTTTATGTCACAATATGTAAAATCACCTAACAACAATTTGTCACAATATATAAAAGCATTTTGATGCATATGTGACAAAGAACATCAGGTTTAATCTGGAACACTGTAAAAATCAAACTGGTTGACATTACTTGCAAAAAGATTGTTTTAAAAACTTAACATTAACAACTAAAACATGTACCCATCGGTTCCTATGCTTAGACCTAGCATACATGATTAAACTATTCAAGCACAAGACCTCAATTTAGCATATAACATAATGAACGCAGTTAGAATTGGTATTTCAATTGTTAATGAGTTGAACTTTGAGTAGAAGGACAGAAGCCCTCAGTTCAAGACTTTAATCCGATAAGTTTTAGGCTTTGTTGGCAGCAGATCACCTTCAGTAACCCACTGTCCTTCTCGTCCCCTCCTTTCTACAGTACCTTTCTCCATTTTTCCTCATTTACTCAAATTTTTCTCTCCACACCTTATCTTGCACACAAGGCCCTCTGCCAAAATCTCAATATGTTGCGCACCTATAGTGACGATTTTCAATTAATGTCTCCATTCATCACCGCACAGTGATCTAATTCTGGATGTCCCTGTTCTAGAGGGAACAGTGTGCTACGATTTATGATGCCTGGGATACAGTAGCTCAGTTTACCCTGATGGACTTTCATCCAATCACATCTAATAAATTATGTCAAGTAGGCCTACAGACTCATTATTTTTGTGTACACACCAAACAAAGAGTCATCATAACAATATACAGTTGTGCTTTTCTTCAAGTATGGGTACTAATTTATTAAATTTGTCCACTTAATTGTTTCTTGAAACATCATGGGCACTTCCCCCCAGTGTCATTTGGGTCATTCTTACTATTCGGTGCCATTTCAGCTTGGTAACTTTCCATAAAAAAATTTTTAAATGTCCATGATGTAATCATTTTATCTGAAGAAGGGCTTGTTACACTATAAGAAAAATATGTTGGTCCAGCTCAGGATATTATTCTTTAATAATTTTTCATGGAATTCCTCAGACGCGCAAGGACCAAATGTCCACCCTGTTACAGGACATTCTAATCTCAACTAACAAGAGTTTTGAATGCACTGTTATTGTAATATTTACATTTTCTAAGAGCTAAAATGTCCCTCTCTTTACTCTGCAAATGTATTTTAACAAAGTGTTCATAATCGGACATTATCTTGAAAAAAGGTATTGTATTTTTGAGACACAGCGTAATTTCAACACATTTCTTTTAGAATAAAAATACATTTAAATGGAATTTTGGAACCATTTTAACTTATTTCATTTTACCATTTAATTCCCTACAAGTAACCACAAATATATACATAGCATTTGTTGAACTTATTTTAGTAATATAAAAAAAAACTGAGGTAACAGGGTGGACAGAGGGGGAAACATGGTGGACAGGACATAACAGGGTGGACATCACACCACTAAACAACAGTATATTTCAACATGTTGCCTAATACAAGAAGCATATTGTCACAATTTACAATCACTACAACAGATAAATTGTTCTATATATAAAATGTATAGGATATAAGGCCTATTATCACATTGAAGTTAGTAAGTTAGTAAGTTTATAGTTTTAGAGAACATATTATTTTGCTCTCTCTCACACACACACACACACATCACACACACGCACACACACTCACACAAGCACACACACACACACACACACTAATGATGGGTTCATGCCATAGGCGTAATGGTTGTTCTGCTGTACAAATTGCATTTTCTATATCCTTACCCTAACACTACACCTAAACCTAGCCCTCACACAAAACTACAGTTATTTTAGGTTTTCAAAACACTTCATTCTGTATGACTTAGATTATAAGCTGTTTTCCTCATGGGAACCAAATAAATGTCCCCACAAGATGAAACTTTACTGTTATCACTATACCTGTGGGGACATTTGGACCCCATAATGCAGAGAATACCAGTACACACACATACACACACACACAGCACGTAGACACGAACACACACCACAGAGACACACACACATTGTAATGGCAAAGTCAAGATAATTTATTACAGTTTCCACCTAATCAACAAAGCTGAGTTCTAACACTCTTTTTTTTTCTTCCTTCCTTTATGTCCTTTCTCCACCTCCCCTTCTTTTTATTGAGGCCTTCTTTCAGGGTGTGCTTTTCTTCAGCAGACAACAGCGCCATTTCCTGACAATTACATGCATACTATTTAAGCAACTCTTTCTTTTAAATGCATTGTACATTAATTATAAGTACCAATACAACAAGCTAGTGCATAGTGATCACAGAGGAAGATTTTTAACCTGCTAATTAACCATATTTTCAAAATTACAAAAAATTATCAGTTTCCATTAGAAATAAGCATAACTGTCACGGTACGTGCGGGGAGATGAAGCGAGGACTCAATTGCTGGAGAAATGGTATTTTATTTTAGCAATGTGACAATAACAGAGTGGACATGTTATGCTTTACCACATCAGTGAATCATTATAAAACACTGAAAAAAGGGTGAATTAAAGATTGTTAATTACTCTGCTTCTTGTAGATAGTTTGCCACCAAAAAGTGCACTTCCTGAGAATCGTGTTTTTAAGAGAAACATTCAAGGGCCGTATTCAGAGGGACTTTTCATCATCAGAGTAACAGGGGGGACATTCAATTCAGGGACACAACATCTTTTAAAGACTTTAAGCATTAAAAATGTATAAATAACAAAAAATATATTTTGTTGAGTAATATTATAAATAAGAATATACAACAATATTGAAAAAAATTTGAATTTGTTTGATTTTTATTACTTATATTTGGGGCTGAAGTTATGTAAGCTTACTTGGGGACATGGCATTTTAGCCTACTTGCACTAAAATAAGAGTAATTATTTGTAATTAATTTTTAAGCACACATTTATTGTGTTTGATTGTAGAAGGGCAGTAACTTTGTAAGATCAGCATTCAGAAACAAGTATTAACCCATTTGTACGCAAAATATACCACATTATGTCATGGGGACTCAAATGGCACCAAATACTAGGAATGACCCATTTCTTACAATAAAATGGCTGACTCCTGCTATGCTAATCTGGTGGCTAACATTTCCTAAATTCAACAATATTTCCACATATTTTGAATACTTTGACAAAGCTTCATTGGGAGCAATGCAGAATAATGCAGAGAATAAATATCGTAAATATTTACCTTGATTCTTTAAGATGAAGAAACATAACATAGGCCTAATATGATTTTAAGCTAAACACACAGTTGAAAAATCATTGATGATCGTCAGTCAAATTGACATCTTTTTTAACGCCTATGGATAACATCTCTAGACCTCCGAGGCAAAAACAGCATTTCCAATATTCTGTATCCTACGAAAAGATGTGTTGTGGCTTATGCGCGTGCGCGAATCGTCGGTTTCCCGCGACAACCAAGCAGGTGCGCGTGAGAGAAAGATTTACCAGAGGTGAGGTTTGAACTGTGTATCTTTTAAAAAAAATATCGTTTCACTGTACATTAACGGACAAGTCGAGATAAATGTTTTACTTAAGACCGTAATTTGCATATTTAAGGTGCTATTTTATCTGAATTTAGTTCGTGAATACTTCTTAAATGTCTTACAAGAAATGTTGGGTATCTGCTAGTATTATGGTACTATTTGGACATGAGGACAAGGTACCATCCTCAAACATTGATATTTTTGGACATTTACTATATTCTTTAAAATACTTAAACATGTGAGTATATATAGTAACTCAAAGATTATCTATCTATATATCTAAAAAAAAAGAAATACATTAATAAATGAATTTAATTAATACAAATATAATTAAATTATATTAATAATTAAAATATATATTAAAAATAGATGTATATTTTTTATAAATGCTATTTATTTTACAGGACTGAAGCGATGGAGTGATGAGTGGGAAGATGAGTGAAGGTCAAGACAACAGTGCTGAGGATGCTGCTGGCTGACATGGGACATCTCAGTGACAGCTTTGGCCGCCATTCATCGCCATTCTCTGTGATTAACTATGATGTGCCAGGATGGACATCACTGAGGCGGGTATATTGTAGGGCAAGAGCCCTGCACCACGCAAACCGCCTATTGCCTTAAATGGCAGAATGGCACCACATCTTGTTTTGGGGAGATGCAGCACTGTGGCATTTGGCATACCTTATCAGCATTTGGCCGCCATTCATAGTGTCTGCAGGGCTTTTTTTCTTCCAGCGTCCCAGTTTTCGTACTCATGCAACATAGCAAATCCTTCAAAAGTTGTATGTTTTTCTCGACTCAGCCATCAACTTTCCACTAACAAAATTGATGAATGCCTTCAAATGATCCATTATGATATCTTTAAAGATTTGTGGGTATAAATAGTACTGAAGGACACTTCCAGAGAAAGGTTATCTGCCAACCAGTCATTAATCTGTTGCGTGGGGTTAATTGTCTCGGAGTTTGTTCACGTGTCAACATGGTAACAAAATGACCATCGCTTTAAAGGCATTTATCAACTACAGTATTTACAGGAAAAGTTGCCTGGGTGTTATAGCACATCTTGGCTGCGTGTAGATGCTTGAAGCAGATGGTCCTCATGGCCGTAGCTCAAGCCTCTTCTCTTTACCCGACTTTCTTATCTCTGCCAGGCCCTTAGTCTCAGGCTGTGCGCTTCTGGCACCGGTCACGCACGATATTCAGTTTTTCATGCACACAGGCTCTATTGACCATAAACACAAACAGATATGTGCGCATTGGGACCAGCTGTCCCTTTCGTTTCACGTTCTTACTTTTATTTGTATTATTTCCACACCTTTTTGAATCAACTTTTCAACTCGCACCAATATATAAATCTCCTCTATGAATAACAACGGCCGTGTTTTTCCAGACAGATGCCATGCAGCTCCAGTAAATTGTTCTGGATTTCATTCTCATTGATTCCAGAGAGGTTTTTTCCAACAATGGGTGCATTATTGGATGGTTTTCCCTGGCTTCCTCTGGCAAATTGAAACATTTTGGACCGCGCTGGGGCAGACGATCATGCGGTGTGTTTCTAATTGGTGGAGTGCATTTGCAGCAGGTCCCTATTACTTTCTTTGTTTAGCGTTTGTCTAGCAGGCGAAATCAAGAGGAAGTTTTCCACAGTGGCATGAGACTTCTATTTCTCTCACATTAATGGCTTCTTGGGAAGTATTTCTGTCATCGCTTGTCTGCAATAGTTTAAGCTCTCATATCTTTTGAGTACTTGTCTTGGACTGTAGCAGGCTTAGAGAATTTCTGCATGTGACATTTCAAAGACATTGTTTAGGTATCATTCATAACAGCCAAGTAATATCGATGCTAACAAGACCACAGATGACGAGGAGCTGTTTATTTGGCTTCATGCAATTCCCTTTACAGTTTAATAACCTGGAACATAATGGCATCTGCCAACAATCAGAAGAGAGAATGCATGGAAATAAACACTGGTGCTTCCTGGTTTTGTCAAATGCTCTCAAGTTTGCTCTGCTAGACATTTTCTTTTGTCTAGAATTAGATTTTCTAGGATGTTGAAACTATTTCAGGCCATGCACAGGAGTATTATTCATACCAGCTGATAATTGTATTTTATTGCAAGAATTTAATAAATTATATTTAGACAGAATGAAAACTTAAAATTTGGCATGAAATGAGCATTCACTCTATCTGTTTTCATCTTATTGTTATTTTTGGACTATTTTTAATCAAAATGCCAGTCTTTCTTAAACAACAAACTTCACCGGATTTCTCATGTCATTTTGTCTCCTTAAACCCTGTCTATTTAAAAAAAAAATTTTTTTTTTTTTACAGTCAGCTGCAAGTTTCAGATCTGCCTCCCTCCAACTTAAAAACAATGGATAGAACGATGTCTCCAACCTAGATTTTTTTCTTCGCTTTTTGATAATCCATTTAACTCATGGACGTGGTAATATGGAAGAAAATAATGAAATATGGAAAATAAATTTGTCATATCAGCAATTTGAAAATCGTTAGTAACGCCAATGTAGCGTGGTTTCACGAACATGTCATTCATGGTTTGCACTTTGCAGGCTTCCAGCTGGTGTTTTCTGAATTTGCCACAAAACAGATCATTTCGCCACTTGGACGCTATAGATCTATACCTTGTAAATTTCAGACCTGCCTTTGATCTGCTAAGTTTCCAGTGATCTAGAATAACTGGATGTGAAGGTTTGGGCATTGCTAGGTGGCAGAGTACTTTTCCATTGCAAAGCTTGTGCCAGATGAAAGAACAAAAGTAAAACAGATGTAGACAATCTTGCTTTGGGGCGTTTGAAGTAAAATAAGGTTAGCAAGAAGATGCCATACATGCACATGTGGTTACTTTTTAGATTTTTGACATTGATTGACTTTCTTACCAGTATATGAATCCAGCAGGATTAGACAAGTCTTCAAACTTTATTGCAAGCTTCTGTATTTTTTAATGTATTGAGACTAAGTCTTTAAAAATCTAATATTTATGGCTTATGATAGAGGTATCAGTCATTAGAATGACTAAACACTTTATTTTTGTGCAAATACGTGTTGTCATCGATGCTTATCCACAGTGTCTGATATACATTGTTTATTGAACCTACTTGAATACAGTTCTTTTTTGTTTGTTTTTAATTCATAGGGAAAGGGAGCCAGCTATATATTCAAGTATATTATTTTCCTCATCAGGAGAAAGTTTATTAAGGTAAGAATATACTATAAAATGTCACAAAGTGTTGCATGTGAAACTTGAGAGCGAGTTTAATCAAAGCAGGTCAGATCAGTGCAAGAGTGCCTTCTACTGGGCAACAGAGGAACGTGAGATTGATACCAACAATTATCATGTGTTCGTTTGGTCTAAATTATTTGTGTGCACATAAGAGAAGGTGTCAATTTTATCTTTATAATTCTTTCAAAAAATCATTCTAAAAGATGAGTTTTGAATGTATAAATCTAGTCAAATCTTTTTTATTATTATATTTCTGTAAATGATTTATTAAGACAAATTAGTTTTCAGCTGGTAAATAATGTATTTATATATGTTTACATGTATATACTCTAATAGGTTTGATCCAGAGCTCAACACACTCTTCATTTAAATTCATCTCTCCTCATTTATATGCAGTTTGGATTCACAAAATTGTTCAGAAGCAATACCACTTAAACAGACAGCATTGTTGAAATGATTACCCCCCCCCCCCCCAAGCTTTCAAGAACTTAAAATTAAATGTATAATAATAATAGTAAAACATTTAGATAAAGCTAAAATTCTAAAAAAAACAAAAAAAAAACAAGATTTTTACTACTATATATATATTTATAAAACTAATTGGATTAATATTGCTAATTAATTTAGTCATGTTGAATTTGATCCATTTTAAGGACATTTTGAGTGTTTGAAACCTTACTTTATTAATTTATTTATTTTGGTTCATGCTTAAGAAATATTGAAGAGGTGTGTTTTTAGTGTATTATTCCAATAAGTCGAGATGTTCTAAAAAAAGAAAAGAAAAAAAGACAGTTTTCACAATGAAAATTTGATCACCGTTTTTTTTTTTTTTTAATCTGCTCATAGGTTTGCCGCTCACTTTTGCAATTAGTGACTCAGGCCTTCGAATAAGGGTTACCTGTGGTTCTCCATTCCTCCTTTCCCAACAATGTTCCCAATATCTCCGGCTAAATCACATTCCTTCATCACAATGGGAGAACTGTTTGATGGTTAGTCTCTCCCTCTCTCGCCCATATCTCAGGTATTCCCCTTACTTAGGAACCTGAAGCACCCAGACCTCTCATAAACTCTGTCGCTATATCACTTTTGAGCTTAGGAGAAAAAAACGCATTTCATTTATATATAATATAAAGTAAAAAATAAAGTCTATTAAGAAAAATAAAAAGTGTTTTATTGTAAAAAATAAGTACTATAGAAACTTACAGAGCTCGGGACTCGCCGTAAATGCTATTGAGATGGTCAGTGCCTTAACTTTGTTAATAATTTAAAGTAATATAATTTCAACATCGTCAAAGCAGAACTGTTAATATGCGTAAAATATGTTTTTGGTGCGCTCTACGATTCGAAAATAAATTCGCCCCAAAAAAGAAACCTTTTCCGGCTCAGGGGGATGAAGTCCAAAACAAAACATTGCATGATAGTCTTTAAGTAGTTCCATCTGTCCAGCAGAATTTCAGGCTAATAGCCTGTGGCGCATCAGTCCGTTCCCTTAACTCCCGCAACCTGACTCTGTCCTATTAAATCTCTCCACTCCTCCAAAAAAAAACCAAGTGAATAAAGGAGAAAAAGATCTTGAGCAGACTTAAGTCAACTAAATTGTGATAGTGATGATGATGATGGTGGCAGTGGTGATGATGAAGCGCGAGCCCTAATTAAAGAGAAAAAAGGACCTCAGGCACTCAGTGATGTGGAAAAAAAGGGCTCATCATTGTGGTGTATTTTTTTAAGGACAGCTCGCTCTGTGAGCAGATGACTGCCGCTCACCTTGCCACGGGGTCTGCGTGAGATTGGTTCATTGTCAAGGTTTTTTTTTTTTACCCATGATTCCATATGGTATGGAGTGGGCTACATGTTGCCCAACATGCCAGTGCAAATGTTTTCTCAATTAGGTGTCTTATCTCCGGTGAGTGCACTAGCATCAGATGAAGCTTGCTGACAGCGTAATGGCAGCTAAAACCTCGGAAGGCTCCATCAAATGGCAGCTCTGCTACGACATCTCGGCCAGGACTTGGTGGATGGTAAGTTGGCAGCGAATGAACCTTTTTTTTCTTTTTCTTGTTCTTCTTTTACCTTTTTTTTTTTTTTTTTTTTTTTTCCCATATTAAAACTGCCAGAAGCTGTGAAATGCATGTTCGAATAAATTAATGCAGTGATGGGCTCTGAGAATATTGACAGGTGAATTTTAGCATTCTCTGAAGCTCTCACTTGGCACGCGATTGTTTTGTTGGCGTTCCATCAAGAGATGCGAAGAAATGAGGATCAGATTTGGATGTGGTTCTGTGTCAAAAAAAAAGGAAAAAGAAAACAACAGAGGAAGTAAAGGAAGCTGAATTTGGAGTCAGTTCAAGATATTAACTGAGAAACCTTTGTGTCTTATCAAATATGCTGGACCGTTTTGCAGTGTTTTTCAAAAATAGGTGCTTCATGTTGGATTCTCACTGTTATTGTTTTTCAGAGCGACGTACTTTCTCATGAAAGTTTCAGAAGAAATTTCATCAATGACTATTTTAAGAAGCAGGATTTAATTGCACTCTCTCTCTCTGTCTCTCTCTCTCTATACATATGTGTGTGTGTATATATATATATATATATATATATATGTATAATTAGCTGTTTAAGCTTTGCATGCCTTTAAAGTGTTGCTCTGTAATGCATTATACACATTATGCATATTAAATGTATAATGTGCTACATTTCTCCATTATAGCGACACGGAGAGGTTGATGGCTGTTCCCAGTGGCCGGGTTGTCACTGCTATGTGACACCTATACCCTTGCCAAGGCCAAATGGCCTTTTCTAAGCATGTAGCGCTAAGGACAATTTGGCCCAACTGCAACAAAATAGTCCTCCCCGTACATGCAAAGTGTCTGCGTTCATCTATATTTGACCTGATGCTATCAAAGCTGTTTGTGAGATGATTCGTCCCATTGTCTCACTTATACCTTCCGTACCTCCCCCTCTTTTCGATCTAAGCCCGTCTCTGTGTGTCTATGCTGTGGAATGAAAGGATCAATTGTGTGGAAGAGATGCGTGTGAAATCCCTGCTGTCTAGTGGGGGTTAGGGGTCGCTATGTGAGAAAAAGGACCCCTTTCTATTCCTGGCATGGCTCTGTGTGGAACGCCACTCTCGGCAGGGCAGCCCCCCTCCCCGTCTCTGTCGCTCTTTCGCCCAAGTCCCTCACTTTTCTCGTACTCTCTCGCTCTCTATCTGCCCCTCTCTCTTTCGCTCCCTAGAGAACCGTGGCTACTGGCCAAGACAGCTGGGTCTTTGGGCCAGCCTGGTGCCTTTTTCTTGTCTTGTTTGGGACAATAAGAGTGAAGATGCTCCCTTCAGATGCTTCTTTTCACTCTTAAAAATAAAATTTCTTCATAAGGTTCCATGAAGACCATGCAATATCAATGGAATCTTTACATTTCACAAAAAGAAGTGGAGAAAGGTTCTTTAGATTTTTTAAATCTTCTTCAAACTAAGAAAAAAAATTTATTTTAAAAAGTGAACCACCTTTTCACTGAACCACTGTTCAGTGAAAGGTAAAGGTTCTCAAGAATGGTTCTTTTAAAAACAGTTTGCTAAAGGGTTCTTTGAGGAACCAAAAATGGTTTGTTTGAGAACAATTCACTGAAAGGTTCTTTGAGGAAACAATAATGGTTCTTCAATGGCATCACTATTAAAAAACCCTTTTGGAACCTTCATTTTCAAGAGTTTATGAGCTTTAATCCAGTAGAAATAGTTCATACTGGTGTGCCCACTTTTAGAGACCAAGAACTGTTTGGATTTATTTTATTTATACCCACTTATGCGTGAGGTAATGAAATCCAGTGACATTTTTCAGTGAAGATCCCACTTTCAGTACTTTTTCCATATACTTCCGTACTCTCTACAGGCTTGATGTACTGTAATGGTGTAGAAAGGCTGATATCAACTCTTCAGGATGTCTTTTTGAGGAGTTTCTAAACCAGGTATGGAGTTTCTAAACCATGGCACTCAGCCATTCATCTACCAATTATGGCCCTTAACCAAACACTCTCATCTTTGCAGTTCGACGCACTTTTTTTCTGCTCGTCTGTTTTCGTGTTTGCCAAGCCACAATCATCAGTTTCTTTATAAAGTTTTCGCTGTCATGTCTCACTTGATACTCGTCTTTCCGTGAATGCAACGGTGGTTGTATGGATCTGTATCCAAGTATGTAGAATGCGTGTTTCTTGGGAGTTGTCTTTTTTTTTTGGTCATGAAAAAAAGGAAACAGATTCCAAAAACACCATCTGGTATTTGGAGGGGTATTTTTGCGTCTGTATCTGTGTGTACGTGTGTGTGTTAGGGGGGTGAGAACTGATTTTTTTTCTCCATAGCCTTTCTCTTGGTCTCCAGCCACCCACCGTTTTTGCTGCCAAAAAAAGGTGTAAGTCGCCAGTTGAAGGGGGAACATGGGTAATATTTGTGGGTGCGGGGCTTCACTGGTATCACTGGATCATGGCCAGAGCTATTATCCTTTCTAGTCTCCAACAGCACCACCCCACTCACCTGCTCCAAAATATCTGACAAAGTGATCTCCAAACATTCAATTATTTGATTTATGAGCGTAGTTCTTTGCTGCTGAACCACACCTTCCGTTGTATAAGTCACAGTGCATGATGCTTACTTGCAGGACTAAAAAGTCTTAAAATTGAAATAAGTCAACATGTACCTGACATTGTCATTTATCATACTGGCAATCATGCTGAAAAGTATTTGGACACTTGAAAATAAAATAATTGCATTGCATTTGATCATTTCAAGTGGTATTTGTAAAGAAAAAGTTTTCTCAGAAGTAAATCAGCTGATTTCAATGTGACTTTTAGTTGATGCATGAAAAACTGTGGACATGTTCCACAAATATTTGACAACTGCAAAGTGTCACATTAATTTGTTAAAAATTTAAACCGTACATCTGGTGTTTTATTTATTTTAATTATTTATTTTGGATTAAGTTCTTTTTGGAGATGTTTTGCTTAAAGTATCTGTACATTTTAATTTATTTATCTTATTTTCAATAAATACCCTTTGTTTTGATGTTTTTATATAATGCAATGACATTCATGTAATTACATAATGTAAGCATCATATACATGTAAAATTATATTACATTGTCTACATGTTAAGCAGTACATCTGGTGTTTTATTTTAATGTGCATTTTTATTAATTTTTTTCCCATTTATTTTTAAATTAATTACATTTAGTTAAATTAAAATTTAAATCTTTTTTGAATTCTTTTGCTAAATGCATGTACTTGAAAAATATTTTTAATTTCTATTTTAATATAAATATAATAATATTATGATATAAAATGAAACAAAGCAGCGCCAGCACTTATTTTATCAATATTATTAAGAAATATGTAAGGCAATAATCGCCAAACATTTTTAAAGTGTCCAAATGTATAAATACAAAAACCCTTTTCCCAGCTCATTTTGGCACAAGGAGTTCAGTCTTCACATCTGACTGTCTGTGTGGTCACATAATGCTTTGATTGTGCCATACTGGTGTCCTCTATACAGAATTGGCCATTTCCTCAGATTGTAAAGAACTTAAGCTGTGGCAGAAATTTACATGTTAGGGCTTTTCCCCAGCATTTTGGCCTTAGACTCTATTCATGCACAAAATTCAGCCTAAAACTGCGTTTATTTTTGTTCTTTTTAGTATTTTAATGTCTCACATGTGTCCTAGTTTAATTGAGACATGTTAGAAGAGTTTTATAGGAATTTAAAACTCATCTATCTGATATAGAGTCTGATTTTACAATCAATCAGATGAGTGGATGATTGCTGAAAATAAAATCTAGATTGCCACTTAATTCATTAAAAGTGTCTGACTGGATTAGGTGAGATTACTGACCAGCGAATGATCAGATATGAGGGTTGGGTGACGATGCTGATGGAGACAGGACATACAGAGGACAGAGTGTGTGTCTGCATGTGAGAGAGAGACAGTATGGACAGATGTCACTGAAATCAGGAGATTAAATATGATAAGACCACCACTGCAATCACCTCTGTGAAACATCGCTTGTTGCCAGATAATGAGAGAATTGGCCTACTTTCATAAGGTCAGAGATGTGTCACTTGCACATAGTCTACCTGTTCAACCACTGTCCAGCTGAAATTTTGAAGGGCGGAATGAATTAGCGGTCGCAAAGTTACGAAGATATCCCCTTCATCTTTTTATATTTATTTATTTGTAATTTTTCCCAGGTAACTATATATTTTTAAAAAAATGCTATGTAATTAATAACACATTCTAGGGTTGTTTTTTAAGTAAAAAAAAAAAAAAATAGCAATCATGATATCGGTCTGCATGTAAAAAAAAACTGAGCCCTGGTGTGTTTTATTCTACTCATCCCGCTTCGCCCATCTAATTAAATTGATTCAGAGCTGTGCCTTCCTAGCAGGGAGGCCCCATTACTTATGTCTGCCTGGTGCAGGGCACCTCATGACCCCCCTGAGCCTGTCACCATGTTACACATGCTGCCAACAGGGGGTGCTGCTGACCCCATGACTCTGGGGAGGCTTAACAGCTGGTGGGGGCATCTCTGGAGGCCAGCATCCCTCCTACAGGATGCAAGAGTCTCATTTAAGTTTAATCCATTTTGCATTTAAGTACTAAACCAAACAGGGCATAGACCTAAAGTGGTATCCGCATGGGCTGTCCTGTATGAGATGCTGTATTCCTGCCTGGATGTCTTGCTCTCCCCCTCTCTGGGCAGATTAAAGAGGGAGCCAGCTGGAGCCAGGGGACAAGCTGCCACGGGCCTCTCCAAGGTGACCCCTGGCAAAGCTGGCAGCACATCTGTAGCCCTGATGAATCCAGGATCTCTGTCGCCCCCTCTGCGGCCCAGGGATGCTGGCAGGGACAAGCCAGCGAGGGGCCGGCTGTTCTCCTGCTGTCTGGCAAGGGCCATGCTGGAGGGCACGGGGCGAAAGCTGGAATATGCTGAAGTTATGGCACTCATAAGTGCAGCATTTGGACTGGACCTGGTTGGACCTTCCGAGGTATCATTTTGTGCATATTCACACAGAGTTTGAGCTTGCCAAGTGTGTATGTACAAGTCTTTCATGTCTAATAATAAAAAGAGCCAATAGAGGTTCCAATCTGCCCGGATAAGCAAGTCCACAGTGGACTCAAAAAAATTGGGCCACACAGATTACCTCCTTTTCTTTAACTGGCACACGTACTAACAAGGTTTGTTGCATGAACATTTGCAGAATTTAGTGGATCCTTCTTTAAAAAAAAAAAACTTTTAAGAAGTTGAATGGGTAAAGCAGCAGTGTAGACCCATCAGCGATCCGGCTCTTGGGTGGCAGCCAGACCCTCTATCCCAGAGCCTAAATGTTGCGGTGTGGTCGAGAGAAGGTGAGGGCGTTGCCTTCCTAAGTGGAGACATCCTCTTGCAATCAGTTTGCCCAGCCGGAATCCTCCTTACTGCAAATCCAAGCCATCCGCTGGCACACTCAGGTCCCATTTAACTCTAATTGTTTCCATCTTCCCGTGTCTAAATGTGCTTCCCCAGACAAAGATCCTCTTCTTTTGCTCTCGTACTCGTTGACTCGGAATATTCTACCTATAGCTTGGGCCGCAGTTAGCAATTCTTGTGCTTGCTACAAAACCTTCATCAGAGGCCTACAGAGGCAATCACTTGGTTAAATGCAGGATCACTTTCCGGGCCCCTTTCAAATGGGGGCCTGGGACAAAAGTTCCAGTTTGTGGCAACACTGATTCCAGGGATACAGTTAGCAATTCTTGGGCCTGGTACAAACAATTCAACACACTCCTCCTAGTGTGATCGTTCAGTCGAAATCGCGATCAATTTCTGGGCCCCCCTGAAACCGGGGCCAGAGACTAAAGTTCGGCAGCGACCTTTTTTTATAACTTTTAAATTTCGGCTGCATGTTTTTCACTTTGAAACGGTCAGTTCCTTTTCGTCCCACAATAAGAGGGTGAAATACCCTTTAAGTAGGAACTTCTTTACATACTGGTAAAACAGCACTAAATGTGTGCAGAGCAGGTGATGGCACAGGTGCGCCACTGTCGAGCGGCTGAAATCTGAGCTATCTGTGGGAGACTGGCCCTGATGGGACTGGAAGCATTAATGAACCAGATTAGGTGTCCCAACAGAGAGTGGGGGGTGGAAGGCAAACGGGCCTCTCTGTCTGGACGTTTTCAACCAGCATCTAAACTCAGCGTTACTGTGACTTGTGTTAACATATGGACAAATGTTTGAGAAGAATGAAAAGGTTTGTTAAATAATAGAGCAATGAAACGTGAGACCCATTGAAGCTTAGTGGGCTTGTAAATGACAGTCTGGACCTGCGTCCAGTCCAGCTGGAGATCTCTGGTTGAGCGGTTGCTCGCTCTGGCCAGAGCTAATTTGTGTGTCAGGTTGGTCTGGGCCTTGTCGTCCGTAAATATGAATGTTTCATGCTGTGGCATTTGGTACCCCCTACTGGTGCATAAATGAACTTTGCCCGCTGTATATATGAGAACAATAGTTCATTTTCAGTTTCCTAAAACTTCCAGAGAGGATATTGTTTGTCTTTTTTCTTCTTTCTCAAGTTTAACCGTCATACATATGTATGCCTAAGCCCCTTATCCTTTAGGATAGTGGCATCATTACCTGACCTTTCCGTGGCATGGCTTCTCTCGCGTTTTGCCACCCGAAAACCTTTGCCAGATGGCGTCTTCGCTCACGACTCCATCGGCTGATTTCCTCTTCTCCTCTCCCTCTCGCTCAATGTGGTGTCAGGTAGACACTGTAAAAGAGGTGCAGGGGGATAGCTTTTCACCTGCTCCTTCTGTAGGACCCCTGCTGAGAGCAAGCTGTTCACCCAGTGCCCTCCTTCAAAAGGCACCGGTGCACTGACACACCTGTCCTCCTCTTGTTCCTCTCCCTGTTTCCACATTCAAGGTACATGGAGACATATTATTGAACATTGCATTAACAGAATAAGTGGTATAGGTAAAACCTATTAAAGGTTTTATAACACTTTTGTTTTTCCCTCTTTTTTTGGGGCTTGGTCTAGTTCTAGTTCACTTCACCTTTTGACTTATGGTTTAGACTGACGTGAGTGTGAGTAAACAATGACAGAATTCTAAGTTTTGGGTGAACTATTCCTTTAAGGTCTGCCCATGCCGCACTGCTTTTTGGGAAGGTAATAACACTTCTGCAGTGCTCCAGTACTGATTAGTTGGCTGTTGTCTGAGGTGCACCTGGAGAAAGTACGTCTGGAAGATCTCTTCGGAGAGAGGATGTTTATGATTTCTACAGGCTTGTATTGAGCTGGGTAACGGTGTATTGGAGCATGCGGTGGGGCAAGTACACGTGCAGGACTGAGAGAGAAAGGAGGGGAGCCAGTCATTGTTTAGTATCTTTACAGGACTGTAGCTAATAAAACTAAACTGGACCTGAGGGGAAGCAGCTGAACTTCCTGTAGCGGTTGTATTTATTTATTCGGAGGGTCCATTTCAGGTCCCCTGAGCAGCCAGTAAACAAAGAGCTTTCCTCTGCTCCAGATTGCCTGTTTTATTCTTATTTATTTATGATTTCTCTGAAACCACTTTAAGTTGCAACTTGATAGCTCCTAGCTTGTGAAAACGGCAGTTTCATCGAGATCCCTCCCAAAAAAAAGACTAGCCTGTCCCTTATTTCTTTTTCGGTCTTTTAATTCCGGCCCCTGGCCACTCACTCAAATAAATACCTTTCTTCTTAAACATACATTGGCTAATTAATCTATCCCATCTGCTTTTGTGCTCTACACCACTTCCATGACACAAAAGTTTCCCGAAACAGATTTGGCTTACATTGCGTTGATGACTCGGACACCATGAAGAAAACTGGAAAATACAATTGAGCTGAATTCACTGCACAAATAGACCTAAACACAACCTGATGTTTTTCTATTTTTTTTTTTACATACGCCGAAAATAAGATGTTATTTTCACATAAAGGAAACTACTAATAAAGTCCCTTTTGCATTATGCTTTTATGTTTATATTGTCATTAAACCGATACCAGCGGATGCAATTGTAATTCTTAGTTTTAGATGAAAGATCATTCTGAGTATTTTAAAAATATGCTATTGTTTTCCTGTTGTTGAGAACAGATGATGCATCTGTGATCTTTGTGCATCTCTTGAGGAACGGCAGGTTTTGCAGGCAGTTGTTGCTGGCTGCTGGAACATCTGGTCAGCCAAATGAGAATTTGTCTTTATTCCCATCGGTAATGGGAGTGAACGGTACAGTTGTAGTATTTAAGGGAAAAGTTGTTTTTGGAACTTTATTTAACCCTGAAACAGTGTTTGGGAACTTGCTTCAGGGCTCGCAGTACAACATTCCCCGAACATGATAGAGATACGTGGAAAAGATTATTGAAGGAAAAGGAAGTTGACTCTATCCTGATGCATTATTTAATTTTAGGATGTGCGGTTTCAAATGATGATTCACATAGCTTTTGCCAAATGTATGTTAATATTTTCTCAGTTTAACCTACAAGCTACATTATACATGTTGTGTCTCTTGTAAAAGTTAGGTGGGGCTATGGAGCATATTCAGTAGCCGGAGGAAATACTTTTGATCAGTTTTAGAAAAAAACAAAGAGGAACACTGCAAGTATATATCTCCGTCATTTCCCTCTCTTTTTGATATGCAGTCCTCCAGCAGACCCAGAAAGTGGCCTCGCACAACTGTTAGAACATGTGACATCACTCTGGCGGCTGTTTCTTCCAGAGGCTGGGCCTGAATATTCATGATGAGTGTATTCCCATGGCCCATTGGCTCCAGCTGTCCCAATATCAACCAACACACATACAAACTAACTCAACCTAAACACGCATTTTATTTTTTATTTTTTTTATCGCACCACTGCTGGAACTTGATCTGTAACACTTTTAATACTTATTGGGTTGCCATGTTTGGTTTTACAGTTTAGAAAATTTTATTTATTTATTTATTTTTAATAGCTTTTTTCAGTTATATTTATACTTCATTTACACAGATTTTA
Source organism: Sinocyclocheilus grahami (assembly GCF_001515645.1). Taxonomy (NCBI): domain Eukaryota; kingdom Metazoa; phylum Chordata; class Actinopteri; order Cypriniformes; family Cyprinidae; genus Sinocyclocheilus; species Sinocyclocheilus grahami. The sequence goes on from NW_015505336.1 coordinate 489,419, forward strand.
ACAAGCCATTTTGTGTAAAGTTGTACCATGCAGAAAGATTACCAGAATACTGGAGTTCCTCAAATGCTGTTTTTTTTAATCTTTTACCCTTTAATGTCCCCTCCTTGTGATGGTGAGGTCTTCTAGCCCTTTGCATCTGAAAAGGTGGTCTCCGCAATACCGTGCATCATGATTCATGCATGTCCTTCCATACCCACTCTGCCCTCTGCCGGGTCACTTAGCGTGTAGATAAGAGGCAGCGAGGGCTTGCAGGAGGCCGTAGCTGTAACCTGCTTATGAGTGATTTTGCCAGGCTGACAGATGGTGCTGGAGCTGTAGTCAGATGTGCCACATCCTTCACCGGTTCCCTGGCCCTGTCATAACTCCTCCAGATATACACTTGGCCTCTTTTGCCTGCCCGCGTACATGCCTGCTCTCGCTGGGGACGGATTCAGTGCCAGCTGGGACTAGGACTCATTTTAATGTCCTCCTCGCTTTGATTTACAATATTAAAGTACCTTTTAAGACAAGTCGGGTTGTTAGGTGGCAGATGTTTTTAGTCGCGCAAGTCCAGAATTCTTGGTCAAGATTACATTCAAATCAGGAGTATGTTTTGTCAACAATGGTGTCATAAAATGAGCTATTTTAGCTTTAAATTTGCACAACAGAACAGTTTTTAGGGCTGAGAGAGCAAATGCACATTCAGGAGTTAAACTAATATTTTAACTGTAAAGGTGTGGTCAGGTTAATGAATTATAGGCGAACTTTTGCAGGCAAAACACCCATTTTTAATTGTCAGTTATGTAGCAATGCATAAAGCACAGCTCACACAGAAGTCCCTTACAAACCAAGCATCTTTTTGTTGGTCGGTGCGGCAAATTTACCTGACCAAATCTGCATCGAAAACCTTAACACTCTTGCACGAAACTTCCAGTTGTGCAGATTCCTATTGAAGTAACTGGAATTTGCCTGTAAAGCTTCACAGAGCAACAGTAAATTTGATTGCACCTTAAAATGGGACTATAAATGGCATATTTGGGGTTATGTTTTCTTCCATTGTAATCTTCACTTAAAGGGATAGTTCACCCAAAAATGAAAATTCTGTCATTAATTACTCACCCTCGTGGGACCCAGTTTGGTCGTTCCAAACCCGTAAGACCTTCGTTCATCTTCGGAAAATTAAGATATTTTTGATTAAATCCGAGAGCTTTCTGACCCTGCATAGACTGCAGCACAACTGACACGTTCAAGGCACAGAAAGGTAGTAAGGACATCGTTAAAATAGTCCATGTGACATCAGTGGTTCAACCGTAATTTTATGAAGCTACGAGTATACATTTTGTGCGAGAAAAAAAAAAAAAAAAAACTTTATTCAACAATTTCTTCTCTTCCGTGTCAGTCTTTGACCATGATGAAACTTGCGCGAAACTCTTAATTGCGCAGATTCCTAGTGAAATGACTGAAATTTGCCTGTGAAATTTCACACAGCAACCTTAAAATGGGATTATAGATGCCATATTTGGTATTGTGTTTTCTTCCGTTTGGCCTTCGTTTATAAGGGGGGTAATGCTGTCTTAGTAGGGAATGACAGCGATGCAGACGGGCAGTGATATATATTCTTTCACTTGGCATCGGACTCTGGATTCAGGCGGTTTTGTGTTTTCTTTAGTCTGCTGCCTTCAGGGTTGAGCTTGGTTCATCATCCATCGAGAGCAGGAGTAAGTTTGTCAAGAGATGGATGAACCAAAGGGAGGAGGAGGTTTACTAAAACAGGATCCGAGCCATGTGCTTTTCATTAACTTGTGCGGAAATAAGTGCTGACCCACTCCTTCGAGAGGGCACATCCATTTAATGCTGCAATGAAAAAAAATTAGATATGGAGAGGGCTCAGGTAGCAGACAGAGCAAGAGATGGACCGTATGCATGTACAGGGAACGGGTGGAGGGAGCAATCAAACACACATGCGGTGCGTCAGCTTTATTGAAAGTGAAGCTGAAAACTAAACACTTCCTTTGGAATTCCTCTCTAATTTGTCCAAGTTCTGTGTGGTCTGCCTGGCCCGTCACCTTCGCTCCCTTGAGTTTAGATCCTCGTGTTGTTGCGCTGTCACATTTTACTCCTGCCGTATACAGTGAAACTCAATGTTTCGTTTTAGCAGGTTGTGTATCATGAATTCTGTTTCTTATAGACTACGTTTTGAATCTAGCTGTCAGTCATAAAGCTGGTGAAACAAAAGACGCGTTTCCAGTAGACAAAAAAACAAAAAAACAAAATGGCATGCAGTACGACATGTTGAAGGGACTATACATCTGCCCATTACAGACTCATTTCTTAAATTATATTATAATATTAATTTATTTACATATTGTAGTACTATATGTATATTTGTGTATAACCGGTTGAAGTCAAAGGTTTACATACACCTTTCAGAATCTGCAAAATGTTAATTATTTTACCAAAATAAGAGGGATTATACAAAATGCATGTTATTGTTTATTTAGTACTGACCTGAATAAGATATTTCACATAAAAGATACATATAGTCCACAGGAGAAAATAATAGTTGAATTTATAAAAATGATTCTTAATACTGTGTTGTTACCTGAATGATCCACAGCTGTGTTTTTTTTGTTTAGTGATAGTTGTTCATGAGTCCCTTGTTTGTCCTGAACAGTTAAACTGCCTGCTGTTCTTCAGAAAAATCCTTCAGCTCCCACAAATTCTTTGGTTTTCCAGCATTTTTGTGTATTTGAACCCTTTCCAACAATGATTGTATGATTTTGAGATTCATCTTTTCACACTGAGGACAACTGAGGGACTCCTGCAGCTATTACAGAAGGTTTAAATGCTCACTGATGCTCCAGAAGGAAAAACCATGCATTAAGAGCCAGGGGGTGAAAACTGTTTGAATTGGAAGTTTAGGGTAAATTTAACTTATTTTATCTTTTGGGAAACATGCAGGTATCTTCTGAAGGGCAATACTAAATGAAAAAATATGATGTTTAGGCAAAATAGGCACTTCATTCTGTTCAAAAGTTTACACAACTCAAATTATAGATTTAAAATTAAATTACAAAAAATATATATATTTAATGTTTCATATATTAAGTAATATATATTTAATATATTAAAAATGTAAGTTCAATATTTTCAAATTAAACATTTGTCAAAACAAACATTTAGGCTATGTAGATACAGATCTTCCCAGTTTGTCTGAAACAGCTTAGCTTCTGCAGATGATTTGATACAATATATAAGCTCTTGCTGGACTCATACCAAAGAAGAGTATGAAACTTCAACTAAGACTGGTGTGAGATTGAAGATGTGTTGAATTGAGATGTGGAGACAGATGCACTGTTGCTCCTCTCCCACCCCTCACTGGGCTGGGTGAAGTAAATGATGTTGTCCCAATTCTTCACCTCTATTCTTCATCCAGAGTTGAAGTCTTTGTAGGTTTTTACCCCTGCCATGTTCATTCATTTTAGCCCTGCTCTGGCAAGGCACTTCATTCATTTACCTGCCCATCTTCAGGAGACGTCAGAAGACAATAAAAAGCGATGTGGATAGGTTTGCATATGTTGCATGTGTTGTCTGTGCAGGGGCGTAGCCATCTTTTCAGAAGTGAGGGGGACACTTTTATACACATATAAAACATTACAATATAACATTTTTGTAATCTATATAACCTACGAAAACAAGTCAAAGCCTTTCTAGCACATTTTTAGGAATGGAATAGCATTTATAGATGTTTGTTTTAATTTATTTTTGTATTTTTTTGTTTTACTTCATAATTATTATATATAAAATAAAACATAAGATTTACAATAAGTGAAATTATAGAATTTAATAATGGATATAATTGTAATAATTGTAGTTTTGTTAAAGCTTATTTCTTCTAGTTTTGTGCTTATTTGAGGTCTTTTTTTAACTTGTCAAATAAGAGATTGATAAACATCTCATCAGCTATAACAAAAATATGGGCAATATATACTGATAATCAATATGATTTCCAATAGTACTAATTTAATTTATTCTTTATTTACTTATTAAAATGCTTCATTATGAAACAAATTTAAGACATTTGCATGTCAAATAAAATAATGAAGTGAAATTTTTATACATGTATCTACACACACAAAATATGTGATGCATATAATTCCTTATAATTTCAGCAAAAAAACCCGAAATAAACAAAAAAAGAAAGACTTGAATTGTAAAACACACACAATTTTTAATTTATATATCATTTTTTTCCTTTACGTTACACGTAACAAACAGGTTTAGTGTTTTTTCCCCTCAATTTTCAGACTCAATCCTTTAAAATGTGGTGCCCCCCCCCCCCCTGCAAGATCACCAGAAAAACATCCCTATCCTTTTTCACCCATTTCCCTCTTTTACCGTATTAGTACATTACAGTATGAACCACACATATCAAACAGAAATAAATCCCTCTCCTCCAGTAAATAGACAGATCCACATGGCAAATGAAGACATTACACACATAGCTGCGAAAAGCGGATTTCACGTTTCTCTTTTTTTCAGTAGGATATTGCCAGTGTGGGTTTGATAGAAGCGTATGTTGTGGGAAGATAGTGAAGCCACAACAAAGGCGGCCTTGAGTGGAGGCAAGCAGCGGTGGCTCCCTTGGCAGGGCCGGGGCCCTCTTCATCCCTGGCACTGTCGTCATGAGTTAGTCACACCGCAGGAGAGGCCCCCGAACGGCCTGTCTGTCTCTGTCTGCCGCAGATGGGCACAATAGGCCTGGCACTGCCACACACCTCTGATCGTACACATGAAAGCCTAATGATCGCGCATCAGCTGCGTTACTCTCCAAAATCATTGACTGAGGTGTCTTTTCATGCGCCTTATCGAAATGATGGACGGCATCTCATTGGCGCTGTGTCTTCAGCTTAAGCCGGGAGTCAAGTTGAAAGTTAGGTCATTCTCACATCATTTGTTACGTTTTTTCCTCTTTTGTTGCTTTACAAGAACAATACCATGGAGAGTCCAGTCGTATCAAAGCAACCATTCGTATTCATGTGTGATATCTAAATGGGCGCTTTCGCACAAGAGTAACCTTTTCATAGTTCCTAGAACTATTGGCAGAATTTCTCGCTTTTTGGTGAGTTTGCACCGCAGGAACGTATTTAGTTTTAGGAACTCCATTTGGGGTAACTAATTTACCTCCTACTTCAGAGTAAGGTCTAAAACAGTTCTATAGGAACTATCAGTGACACAGTGTACGCTGATTGGCCGAACGCATACGAAAGATTGGTTACCCGGCATTTTTAAAAAGCAGAGTAAAAATATTTACTCCACAAACATGGAAAACAGTGATAATAACGGCATTTACATGTTGTCTGCAGCGTTGTGTTATTTTCTCAGCCTCGATGATAACACTGCAAGTTCTCATAAGAGATTTAGTCAGATTTTCGTGCTCTTTTAATCGCGTAAATTGTGCATTTACATTCCATCTCCATTATCACGAAACCCACGGCAAATGTCCGATGGAGGCTCAGTGGTGTTCCATATATAGCTTAAAGGGATAGTTCACCCAAAAATGAAAATTCTGTCATTAATTACTCACCCTCTTGTCGTTCCAAACCTGTAAGACATTCTTTTATCTTCGGAACACAAATTAAGATATTTTTGATGAAATCTGAGAGCTTTCTGACCCAGCAACTCAAGGCCCCGAAAGGTAGGTAAGGACATCATTAAAATAGTCCATGTGACATCAGTGGTTCAACCATAATTTTATGAAGCTACGAGAATACTTTTTGTGTGCAAAGAAAACAAAAATAACGACTTTATTCAACAATTTCTTCTCTTCTGTCTTCATCGTCTGTATATTCTGGTGCGAATAAGTAAGGCTGGGCAAAAAATTGCATTGTTATTTTTGTTTTCTTTGCACTCAAAAGTATTCTCGTAGCTTCATAATATTACGGTTGAACCACTGATGTCACATGGACTACTTTAGCAGTGTCTTTTCTACCTTTCTGGGCCTTGACCGTGGAAGTTGCGCTGCAGTCTATGCAGGGTCAGAAAGCTCACGGATTTCATAAAAAAATATCTATTATTTTGTGTTCCCAAAATGAACAAAGGTCTTTTGGGTTTGGAACGACATGAGGGTGAATAACTAATGACAGAATTGTCATTTCTGGGTGAACTATCCCTTTAACCTGGGAGTGAAGTAGAAAGTTAGACTCGCATCATTGATGTTACGTTTCCCACTTTTGACTGTTTGTTAGACTGATATAAAGAAAATTATCGAATAGAGAGGTCAGTTTTGAACTGACATAATCCATGTCTACTCTTAATGCTACTGTGATCAACAGAGTCTGTTTGTGTCGAAGGATTTACAGTGGCGTAATATGAGAATTCACTTTGCCTTTTCATGCGCCTTATCGAAATCAGCACATCACTGACCCTCTGTCTGCTGTCAAGCCAAGTTGAAAGCTAGCCGTTCTCACATTACCTGTTACATTTTCCCACTTTTGCCTCTTTATTAGTCCGATATATTGGAGAAAGACAGAAAATGATCAAAGAGAGAGGTCAGTCCTAAACTGGCGTACCCAGTGTTTCCAGTGATCAAGAGTCTTACTTGTGTTGAAGGATTTACAGTGGCGTAATATGGGAATTTGCTTGGGATCCACCTCTAATTGTAGACATGAAAGCCTATGATCAGCAGTATTCTCTAAAAGAATTTAATTAACTTGCGTCTTATTGAAATGGTGGCACCTCATTGGCGCTATGATTACGGAAAGTTCTCACATCATTTCTTATGTTTTTTTCCCACTTTTGCCTCCTTATTAGACCAATATAAAGGAGAAAGACAGGAAGTTATTGAAGACAAAGGTCAATCTTGAACTGGCGTAATCCATTTCTACACTTCTTAGAGTGTAGAGATTATTAGAGTCCGCTTATATTGAAGGATTTTCAATGGTGTAATAAGGAGACTCACTTGGGATCGTCCTTGTAGTTAATTTTCATCTCCGTCACCTGTCGGTTCCTGCATGCTGAGAGCCGAGCGTGTGTATGTTGGGAGAGGGACTTGTTTCCATATCCAGCTGTGCGCTCCGAGCTGCAAAGCGTTCCCTCTCCATTTTTTTCTTCTTTTTTTTCCTCCAGCCAGGAACAGCTGTCAGGTGTCTCGTAGTGTTTCTTAAAGTGTTTAGGGTGTGTAGGTTGCCTCACACATCTGCTTGTCTGTGTACATGAGGCTGTTTGTGTGTGCGCCTGATGCTTTTGCATTCTCACCGTGACTCTCTCCATTGATGTTCATGTCCTTTTTGCGCCCGTATCTGTGCTGAATGAACGCACGTATGCAATGAACAGTGAGCATGCGGTCTGGTGTGCTCCTGGCGGTCTGCGCCGCGATCAAACAGAAGGAATGAGGGGGAGGGTGAAAACGTGTTATATATACCCAGCATATGCCTGGCTATTGCAACAGCTTGCATATGGACCGTACTTGCCTGGAGGCTTGTTTTTAAGAAAGACTCTCCGTGAATTCTGGACATTAGCGGACATGTGTGGCATGATTTCTTAGAACTGATTTTTTTTGGAATTCCCACATATTCAGTTTAGGGATGCACAGATTTTATTCAGATTTTTTATGGGTGATAAATGTCAATAATGTTTTTATTTAATTTGGTTTTACTTGTTGAGAATTTTGCATGCCTCAAATTAAATAATTAAAACAATTTTGTTGCACAGTAGATGAAAACAATAAAACGCAGATTTCCATGGTCATAGAAACCTGGAAATGTCACGGAATATGGCATTAAAACTAAGTAAAATTAATAAATCTTAAAAAGACACAGTTATTAACTTTGATATTAAATACAGACATTTGAATGTTTCTGTGAAAATGGTGGGGAATTCATGGTTCCCACATTTATGGAAAAATTTAAATATCACAATTTTAAAATTATGATTTCCAAGCCTGGAAATAAATCATTTATATTAGTTACAGAATGTCATTAAATTATGTATTGAATATATATATATATATATATATATATATATATATATATA
>NW_015505336.1:497449-541854 GCF_001515645.1 Sinocyclocheilus grahami
TTTGTGAAAAACATTTTTGTGTTTTGTTTTAGAATATTAAGTTTTTTGTTTATTTGAAATAGAAATTATTCTAACATTTTAAATGAATTCACTGTCGCTTGATCAATTAAAATATTTATTTATTTATTTGATTATTTCTTACTTTACTAAACAGTATTGTGTAATTGGTGAGAAATAGCACTTTTTAAGTACAGTGTATATTAAAACAAACAAACAAAAAAGGTACGTTTTGGAAATTCATTAGTCACAGGAACCTTGATAACCATTTAGTGCTTTTGAAAGATGTCAAGAGTTTATTGATTAAATTGATAAAATGAACAATATTTGCTTCTAATGTCGACCTTATCTGCTAGCAAAAATAAGGACATTTTATTATTATTAATAATTAATCATAAACGCTATGCGGATTTACAGAAGACGGCTGTAGACACACATACACAGTCACTGAGTTACTCTTCATGACTCCTCATGTGTGTGTTTCCTGTCTCCTCACACCGTCGTAAGGCCCATCTGTCTCCTTTCACTCCTCTTTATTCTCACAACTGCCTCTCGTCTTATCAAGGCCTCTGTCTGCAGCGCACCGCACTCATTAGAACCGGCGTAAGCACCGCTCTTCATTAATCTACGCCCAATCTGTCTGAGTGAAAACAGGCCTTTAAACACCACATCAGTCCTATTGTTCACAGTATTAATAAATCGATTTTTGGAAGAAATCAATACTATACTTGAACTATAAGTGATTTATATTTTATTCTAACATCATGTAAACACGTACTGTTTACATCTCGCACATCTTGAAACAGTGAGTATTTTAATGCTTACAAATGGTCCCCATTCATTTGCATTATAAGTGTCTCTATAACCCACATTTAAAAAAAGTAAGGACCATTACGCATTAACTACTAAACCTGGAATATACACTCTAAAAAATGCTGGGTTAAATACAACCCAGTGCTGGGTAAAATAGGGACAAACCCAGCAATTGGGCTGTTTTGACCCAGCGGTTCTTTCTGGTTAGTAACCCAACCGCTGGGTCAAAACAACCCAATTGCTGGGTTTGTCCCTATTTTACCCAGCACTGGGTTGTATTTAACCCAGCATTTTTTAGAGTGTACCTTTAAAATACACTGCCGTCATTTTATAAACGTTTCCGCCTCCCTTCAAAAGTCACCTGTCGTTTTTCAGTGTATTAAAGCTTCGGCCTATTTAAAAGCACAATAGAGGTAGAGTAAGGAGATCCTCTGTGGTGTTTCTTGTTGTTTATTCATAAGGCCGGGCTTGGCAAAGCCCCGAAGGCAAGCTGCTATGGCTCTGGATAATGTTATTACCCTCCGGCTGCCTAAGCAGAACTGTAGCCCCGGATCCCCTCGTCTGCCCCCATCCTGCAAAACCCCTGCCCCTCCAAGTGTGTGCCGATTGAGCGTGGGACTCCCGAGCTTGGGTGGTATTTACATAACCACCTGGACAGGACCGCGTTCATCATTCACGTATCTTGAAATCGTCACTTTGTCTTAGTTTAAATAATGAAGACTCAAATCTGTCTTCATTTCCAGCTTTTCTTTATTGCAGTGCATGTGATATTTTACAACACTGATGGACAAAGCACTCTTGCTGAACTGGGCTTCTGTATAGAAAGATCACCCTCTTGTGGCTTTTAATGGAATGCAGGAAAAAAGGTGAATTAGTTACACATCTCCAGTTGACTCTGGACTCCAGATCATTCAGAACATTAAGCAGCATTAACTTGTCAGTAGCGTATTACTAAAACTGAATAGCATGTATATTTTGCATAGCATCGTTGAACATGGCTTAACAGAAATATTGACTCTGTATTTTTATAAATAATTGTACAAAATAATAAAGTAGTTCTGTTGCAATTAATCCAGAATTATTGAATTTTTCTGCATTTATTTATGCTTTACCACACAAAATGTAACTTATTTTCTACTAAAAACTCACTTATGCAGAGTATTTGTCATCTTAAATTACACATCCCCTTATAATTTGAATATATATATATATATATATATATATATATATATATATATATATATATTCAAATTATAAGGGGATGTGTAATTTAAGATGACAAATACTCTGCATAAGTGAGTTTTTAGTAGAAAATAAGTTACATTTTGTGTGGTAAAGCATAAATAAATGCAGATATATGATATATAATCTTGTTGAAGGTGCAAGACGTGTCGTGTCAGTTCAGATTGCAGCCTCTAGGTGGAGTCTCTACCTGTATTTGATGGCTGACCGGTTAGAATGAGGAAAGACTTCGGGCTAAATTAATGATTTATGATGAGCATTGAGTCGATTATAAATAATCATTTATATTCTAAATGATATTAATAATTATAACAAGAGCTATTATAATAATAATGGAATCCTTAATTATTTGTATGACACTATTAACATGACACTATGTTTTGGGATTATATGCATGAGGTAATACGTTTATGAATCTTTATTATAATAATAAAAATAATAGTATTGTTTAATAATGTTGTTGTTATTATTATGTTAATATATTTTTTTTACTTCATTTTAAGTAATATTTTCACTTTTGGGTTTAAAGCAGCAGCATTGTTTATGTTTTGCTTTCTTTTCTTTGACATTTTAATTAGTTCTGCTTCTACACGAGATGTTATTTTTTTTCAGTCACCTTTTACAAAAACCTTAACTAAAAAAATACGTCTCTTTATTTCTGTTTCTATGACTTTTAATTCATCATTAGACACGATTGCAGTGCAAGCTCTATTTAATCTCTTAATGGCTTCGTGTTTTTTCTTCTTCTTTCCATTGCTTACGCGTTGTGTGTATATTTAGGGTGTTTCTTTTTTGTTTTTGATATTTTGTTGAGTGTGATTTGAGCTGGAACTCATCCATTAATTTTCACCTGACGCAGCCCTGCATAAATAGAACGGGTGAATTTGACAAGAATGCCTCTATGCAAACTACAATCATGTAAATATGTCAATATTTCGAGTTGCTGCTTTAGTTTATTCGCATATAAATTAAGAGACGTGCTTTATAATGGGAACTGCATGAGAATATACGGTTTTAAAAGCACTCTCCGAATATGTTTTTATAAAAACAATTAGTTTTCCATATAAGGAAAAGTTTCGTTAACACTTGCATAATATACCTATTTTAAAAATCTCGTTTTTTTTAAATATAATGGAAATGATCATTCAAGCGAATTTATAAGTGCTAGTATACTAAAGAAATCGTCAGTTCACGTTCTCGCAGATGCCTAAATGTTGAAGTGATTTATTTAAAAAAATGCTTGCGTAATTGTTATTTTTATTGGCTCTTCTTAAAGTGATAAACAGCATTAACCAACTTGCTTCATTTTTATTTACTTCTTACACAATTACGTTTTAGTCACATTGAGGATCGTTTTTCATTAGATGGCGATCTAACGCTGCGTTTTATGCCTTTTTAGTCCTGAAGACTAGCGAGATGTTCAGTGAAACTTTTTTTTTTTTTTTCTCCACACACACACACTGATAGATTTACACACGCGGACTAAAAGCCCGAACGGATTCTCAAATAAAACCTTGCAGATGTAGCCTATTCAGTTTTTTTCTCTCTTTCTTTTGTGCTAATAATTTAAAAAAAAAGTGATTTGTACTCACGTCCACCACACAAGTTAGGGAGAAACTCCATCCAGTTCCTTACCTGATTGGGTCCCGTGACTTTTGCCACATTTAAAAATGAGCTGAAAATGCACAATAAAACCCAAATTATAATTTGTTTCGAAGAGTCCAGTCCCTGTAGTTCGCTCCGTTGTCTTTTACACACTGCAGTTTTTGCTTCGTCTTTGCCACTCTGCCTCCAAAAGCCTTGGCACAGTTGCCTTGGCATTCAGTGCCTTCTCGAAGAACTTGGCAGAAAATACTATAAAGGCGTCTCTAACGTCTGCCACAATTAGAAGAGACAAAATTATGTGCATTTTTAGATTTTTATTATAAATGTAATGCTTTTGATTTCATTTTATCCGAGACTGTTCGCTTGATAACATTCGTCTTGCTTCATAAAGGGCCGACAGAAAAAAAAAATCCTGAACAAACGGTGCAAGTTTGAGCTCATTAATCGTTGTGTTAGACAACACACTACATACAGTATATTTCATTTGTATTAACGTTTTTATTTTATAATACCACTATTTGAATTAGGCCTAGCCTATAGTCTAGACTAGAGTCTGATTAGATGTAATGTTGTTGTTATTATTATGTTAATATTTTTTTTTTACTTCATTTTAAGTAATATTTTCACTTTTGGGTTTAAAGCAGCAGCATTGTTTATGTTTTGCTTTCTTTTCTTTGACATTTTAATTAGTTCTGCTTCTACACGAGATGTTATTTTTTTTCAGTCACCTTTTACAAAAACCTTAACTAAAAAAATACGTCTCTTTAGTTCTGTTTCTATGACTTTTAATTCATCATTAGACACGATTGCAGTGCAAGCTCTATTTAATCTCTTAATGGCTTCGTGTTTTTTCTTCTTCTTTCCATTGCTTACGCGTTGTGTGTATATTTAGGGTGTTTCTTTTTTGTTTTTGATATTTTGTTGAGTGTGATTTGAGCTGGAACTCATCCATTAATTTTCACCTGACGCAGCCCTGCATAAATAGAACGGGTGAATTTGACAAGAATGCCTCTATGCAAACTACAATCATGTAAATATGTCAATATTTCGAGTTGCTGCTTTAGTTTATTCGCATATAAATTAAGAGACGTGCTTTATAATGGGAACTGCATGAGAATATACGGTTTTAAAAGCACTCTCCGAATATGTTTTTATAAAAACAATTAGTTTTCCATATAAGGAAAAGTTTCGTTAACACTTGCATAATATACCTATTTTAAAAATCTCGTTTTTTTAAAATATAATGGAAATGATCATTCAAGCGAATTTATAAGTGCTAGTATACTAAAGAAATCGTCAGTTCACGTTCTCGCAGATGCCTAAATGTTGAAGTGATTTATTAAAAAAAATGCTTGCGTAATTGTTATTTTTATTGGCTCTTCTTAAAGTGATAAACAGCATTAACCAACTTGCTTCATTTTTATTTACTTCTTACACAATTACGTTTTAGTCACATTGAGGATCGTTTTTCATTAGATGGCGATCTAACGCTGCGTTTTATGCCTTTTTAGTCCTGAAGACTAGCGAGATGTTCAGTGAAACTTTTTTTTTTTTTTCCTCCACACACACACACTGATAGATTTACACACGCGGACTAAAAGCCCGAACGGATTCTCAAATAAAACCTTGCAGATGTAGCCTATTCAGTTTTTTTCTCTCTTTCTTTTGTGCTAATAATTTAAAAAAAAAGTGATTTGTACTCACGTCCACCACACAAGTTAGGGAGAAACTCCATCCAGTTCCTTACCTGATTGGGTCCCGTGACTTTTGCCACATTTAAAAATGAGCTGAAAATGCACAATAAAACCCAAATTATAATTTGTTTCGAAGAGTCCAGTCCCTGTAGTTCGCTCCGTTGTCTTTTACACACTGCAGTTTTTGCTTCGTCTTTGCCACTCTGCCTCCAAAAGCCTTGGCACAGTTGCCTTGGCATTCAGTGCCTTCTCGAAGAACTTGGCAGAAAATACTATAAAGGCGTCTCTAACGTCTGCCACAATTAGAAGAGACAAAATTATGTGCATTTTTAGATTTTTATTATAAATGTAATGCTTTTGATTTCATTTTATCCGAGACTGTTCGCTTGATAACATTCGTCTTGCTTCATAAAGGGCCGACAGAAAAAAAAAATCCTGAACAAACGGTGCAAGTTTGAGCTCATTAATCGTTGTGTTAGACAACACACTACATACAGTATATTTCATTTGTATTAACGTTTTTATTTTATAATACCACTATTTGAATTAGGCCTAGCCTATAGTCTAGACTAGAGTCTGATTAGATGTAATTCAATGTCATGTTTAAGCCTAAATCAAGTGTAAAAAAGCAGAGCCATTCAGATAGCCATGTACAATGGCATTAATTATAACTTTTTCAAAGTTTATATTCTCATGTACATTTCTGTTAACATTTTCCCTAATCTAGTTGTTGGTCATTCTAGAAAAATACATCCTAAATAGCTTTTTTGTTTGATCAATTTATTCCCGCGAACTTCGTCAATGTACAGTTCATCATCAGGCCTATAAGCGCTGTTCAGCCAATCAGTGCTGAAATCAGAATCAGTGCTGAAATCAGAATCAGTGCTGAAATCAGAATCAGTGCTGAAATCAGAATCAGTGCTGAAATCAGTGCGTAGATGTCAATTAAGTGATGTATACAGCCACTTATCTGTGATTGTAAATATTGAAATATCTTTGACGGGAGTTTTGAATTCAGTCCTTCAGCACTTTTTTTAGGCCCGAGTAGGCGTTTGAAGAAGCTCCACAAGTCAAATAATATCCGATGTGTATCCGATTTCTGATGACATTACAAAGTAAAAATCGGAATATTTTAATAATTGATCCAATTCTCCTGAATTTTCTAGGCCGCTTTTAAGTTTTGTAAAGGCTGCATTAATACAGGTGAAAAATGAACGATGCCACGCGAGTCCCGTTTCAAGACTTGACAAACGAGACGTCCAGAACCCCTTACCGTTCAATAGTAAAGTTCCCATTCAAAGTACTACGTTTGCGGAGTTAAACGAGCGCGACCTGCGTAATCGATTTCAACTTTTGTGCTGTAGACCAAGTCAAAGTGCACGCCTGGGCACCTGTCAAAGAACGATTTTGAGTTTTGAGAACGGCAAAGAACGATTTTGAGTTTTGAGAACGGCAAAAGCTTTTTTCTTTTTCTTTGCTTCACTACAAAAGCTAGCTTATTGTGTGTGTATGTTTATGAAGGATTATTCTAAGAAATGGGTGCATTTCAACAAAACAAATGTATAAAGCAAATTTCTTTACATAATTGAGCTATTCTATCAAAGATGATATTTAAGTGTTAATAAATTTGATTGTGCCATCTCAAGTTACATTTAAGAAAAATATATCTCATATAAAAGCTGTTGAAGATAGCCTAAGTCAGGGGTGCCCAACCCTGCTCCTGGCGATCGACTGTCCTGCAAAGTTTAGCTCCAACTCTAATCAAACACACCTGCCTTTAATTTTTAAGTGATCCTGAAGACCCTAATTAGTTGCTTCAAGGTGAGTTTGATTAGGGTTGGAGCTGAACTTTGCAGGACAGTGGATCGCCAGGAGCAGGGTTGGGCACCCCTGGCCTAAGTGATAAGGTTGACCGGAGCCTAATAAAATTAATGTAGCTACTTCCTTTTAGCTCAAGGACAATGTAAGATATTTGGAAATATCAAATACAAAATAATTGCTTTTATTAGCATTATTCTATTGTAATCTAAATGTGTCTGTTTTATAGTAGGCTACATCATAAAGTTTGAGGTGACACATTTCAACGCCAGGTCTGAAAGACCGCGTATTTCGAGCCTTTGCCTTCCCGTCAGGCTGTCAAAACAAAACGGGAGTCTGATATCATGAAGATAAGCGCTCTCTCTATTCCCAGTCTAATGCATTTGTGTTTCCGCGAGGCTGTTTACCGACAAACCGAGTGTCTGCGGGAGTTGTTGCCGTCACATGCGCGTGAAACTTGCCCAATAGCGACGTCGTGAGCTTTGAATTGCACTGTTTCGCCCAATCACAGAGTAGCTCATGAAAACACCAGAGGGACTGGCGTGCACCTGCAGCAAGTTACTGTGACTGTGAGTTATGAGCGTAATTAATATCCAGTTTCCTATCATTTCTATCATACACAGTGTTTTGTTAATCATCAGCTATCTTAGATTGAACAAAACTCACCTCGGTGGGGTTTTTTTCATGGCTTGATGCTCACACTAATTTTGATGCCCCTCAAATGCTTGAGTTTATGGAATATATCCTATAGTGTTTATTTTCTCTCCAACAGACTGATATTTTATTTAGAATATCATCCTGTGTTTCTGGAAAGCACTTTTCTGTGTGCGTTCAAATGAATCTTGCACGTTGCCCGATATAGGGGGCGCCCGATTCCGAATGACTTACTGACCAGAGCTGGTTAATAATAAAACGCTGTTGAGTGCCAACCAAACTAATTACATGAACTAGGTTTGCTTATTAATGTTTGCGCGTTCGGTACACGTGATTAGAAACATAACATTGCATTTGGCAGTTGCTTTCCTATCCATCAGTGTCCATTTCTTACTTTTAAATCACAGAAGTTATTCAGGTGGACTTCTTTTTGTTTGTTTGGACAAAACATTCACAATTTCATTTTGTGTGGTCTATATCATGGGCTCTTTGAAATATCAGAATCACAGAAATAAATATGAATAGGCATGTGTTGTTAAGGAACATGCCTGCCGCACATCAGTCTGAAATACTTTCAAGACGGGCCTCACAGAAATGAAAGATGATACTGAAAACACTGGCGCTTGTAACTGGCCGTTTCAAAATATTCTACAACAATGCAATGCATTTCAATTCTTGGATTTGGATAGACATAGGCTACGTGAGCACAAAGAACAAAAACAAGCATTCATTTATGTCCTGCTATTGGAAAGAACGCTTTTGTTCAGTTATAAGCCATTTATCCCGCGATAATTCGTAACGCAACGCTTTTTATTTAATGGCGTTCGATGCCATTAAATGTTTTCGAACGTGCATTGCAGTCTGTTTCTTTTAGTGGATAAAAACATAGCGCGAGCGGTATAGTCCGATTACCAAATGAATGACGCTCTTTTTACTGAATTTTAAAGACAAAACGCAAAAAGTGTAGTCCGATTCTCACACGAATGACTCGTTTGAGTCGATTCTTTTAGTGAATCAACTGCATATGATGTGACCAGCATTGTTCGGTTCCCAGGAGATTGATTCTTTTGAACTGGTTCTTTTAGTTAGGCATAAAACAATTAGCAGTAAATACGAATCGCGCCTACTTTCTCGAAATGAAGCAAGAATTGTTGTGCTATGTTGTAATTAACGCTCGTGGGCTTTAAATCAGCTGATCGGTTGTGCAGGCTATTTAAAGATACGCAGCATTTTGTTTAATTATTAAATATTACCACATTTGATTTAGTATTTTAATTTATTATGCATATAGAAGCAGTTGCACTTATGCTGCTTCTAAACGGACCTTTTGCAAGAGCTGCATTAAATTCATTGCTGATTTGTGAAATCTGAAATTATTGTAGCCTATCATTTGACAACACACTAGCATACTGCAGGCAGTGAATGCGATCCTAAGGTCTTCTTTTCCCAAACGTTTATTTCTCAAAAGTAGCCTACTCCTTTATTTTTTGTTAAAAATAAAATGAGAAGAAAACCCTCCAAATTCGGTGCATAAGATATCAACTGCACGCTAAAAGACGCAAGTTAAATTCATTATCACACTTTCTGCATTACAATACTTGGTGTAGGCTACACGAAGCGCAACGGCATTGGGAGTGCACATTTCCCTTGTCCCGCATGTGTATGGCTCTCATGCCGATATTGAGGGCGCTGTGCTGATGGAAGAGCCCAAGAGTTTGAACGGCAAAAGTGAACGGGAGCTTCGTCTCAGCGGACTCGAGTCGTGCGCTTGCTTCACTTTTTTTCTCTGCCTCTCTCTCTCCCGCTCTCTCAGGTCGAAACTAACCACGACACAAGTGGCAGCTTTTGCAACAGGGGGTTTTAAGGATATTACAATCTTCCTAAGCATGCCGAGCCCTGCTCGCTGCTCGTAAATCCGCCTCAGTTTAGCTTCGCACCGCCACATGCCTGACGGCGGATGCAAGAGCGCGGCGCGGCGCTATAAGAGACAGCGAAGAATGAATCAAACGCGAGTTTTGTAACGCACCCGGACGACTTTTTCTATCGTTTTTTCTATTCAGATGACCGCAAGATGAAATAATCGCTCCTCTCGGCGCTTCATCACCACAGTTTCACTCATGGCTCTGTGAAATCTCCGCGTACTTCCATCCATCCGTCGTCGGGACTTTTCTCTAAGGCTGCACTTGATGATAATGCCGAAAGTTTGGATATACGGCTTTAACAGTACAGTACAGTAGATGTGTGTAACTCGAGGCGGGGTTAAAGTTCAGCTCTATGGAGCGCTGAAGCGTCGCGCGCACTTCGCAGAGTTGGAAATGTGAAAGCAAGAAGCAAGGCTTTATTTTCCCTCTCTCCCTTCTTCTCTGTCTCTCTTTTTTTTCTCTTTTCATACACACATATACATACACACCCCATACATTCACACATACACACCCTCACTCACACACACGCACACACACACACAACATATACATCGCCAGTTCAAGAGTTAAAACCGACAGATATGTATTCTCCGCTATGCCTAACACAGGTAAGTGACATTTTCGTCTATTTCATACACACATATACATACACACCCCATACATTCACACATACACACCCTCACTCACACACACGCACACACACACACACAACATATACATCGCCAGTTCAAGAGTTAAAACCGACAGATATGTATTCTCCGCTATGCCTAACACAGGTAAGTGACATTTTCGTCTATTATTAACTCTGTTTGTTGCGTTTGAGCGGTGTCTTTGACCGGGACAGCGCGGATAGGGACTAACCTTTGCATTAGACAAGTAACTTAGTGTGCACTAAGGCATTTACTGAGCTACCACATGGCGGATGGCGCCCACCTTACACACATTAATGTTTCTTGTGCACATTTATCTACAGTTGTGTTTTATTCTATCCGCTTTTTGCATGGGCACGGACGTTGATATTGAGCAAGTTAAGCGCTGTGCATGAAAGAAAACGTTACACTGAGTCAACGTTATGCACGTTTGATCCGGTTGCACTCTTTAAAAGAAAGTTCTTTAACGATTCAGCAAAGAAATCTTTTCTAATTAGGTTGCTTTATGGTTATTCAAAGATGAAAGAGTTCTCGATGTAGGTTTTTCACAGCACTCTGGGTTTCTTTAAAGCACGACAACTCGTGAAATGCAAAATAAAAACTCTTTGCATGACTGCTAAGACACCAAGCTGTTTTAAGTTTGGAGTTTAAAACGTCACATAAACGTCTTCACCTTTAAACACAGATTTGAGATCATCGACAGATATGTATTCTCCGCTATGCCTAACACAGGTAAGTGACATTTTCGTATATTATTAACTCTGTTTGTTGCGTTTGAGCGGTGTCTTTGACCGGGACAGCGCGGATAGGGACTAACCTTTGCATTAGACAAGTAACTTAGTGTGCACTAAGGCATTTACTGAGCTACCACATGGCGGATGGCGCCCACCTTACACACATTAATGTTTCTTGTGCACATTTATCTACAGTTGTGTTTTATTCTATCCGCTTTTTGCATGGGCACGGACGTTGATATTGAGCAAGTTAAGCGCTGTGCATGAAAGAAAACGTTACACTGAGTCAACGTTATGCACGTTTGATCCGGTTGCACTCTTTAAAAGAAAGTTCTTTAACGATTCAGCAAAGAAATCTTTTCTAATTAGGTTGCTTTATGGTTATTCAAAGATGAAAGAGTTCTCGATGTAGGTTTTTCACAGCACTCTGGGTTTCTTTAAAGCACGACAACTCGTGAAATGCAAAATAAAAACTCTTTGCATGACTGCTAAGACACCAAGCTGTTTTAAGTTTGGAGTTTAAAACGTCACATAAACGTCTTCACCTTTAAACACAGATTTGAGATCATAATAGCCTTATTTGGGTGCATTTTGTTATTAAATATCAAAACAACTATGCCGTTTTCTGTATTAACTTTAGTTTGAACCAGCTGCCGGCAATAAAAAGCTTTTCTGTTGCTTACATGAGACTTTTTCTTCAAGGCAGCAGAAACTCTTTGATTTATATTTTTGAAAGCTTCAATGCCTCTATATTTCTGATATTTAGCAGCAGTTCTAAATATTGATAAGTTGAGTAAGTAGTTTTTTTAACTGTTAAAAGTTAAGACTGTTAGATTTGATGCTGTCATGCTTGATAGCTTAGTTTATAATGTGCTGTTATATATATATATATATATATATATATATATATATGTATGTGCACAGTGTTAATTGTTGTTTATCGTACTTGTGTAATTAACACAGAATAAAACTAAAGTTGGACAGCAACTGAGAGGGTTAAAAGAACAATCATTGTGTGACTCGTGGTGGCAGGTGAAGTGAGGTGACAGGTCTGTAAAAGCTGTAGCGTTATAATCTTGATGTGATTTTAAACTGTTTGGTTAAATGTGTTTTATTGAATTCTCAAAACAAAGGAGAAGGCCTCAGTATTGTGTCGCCTATAGGGACGTTCTTTTGACCGTGTTATTTACAGTCTGTTTGGAGATACTGGAAAGGATTCATGCGAAAAAAAAGACAAATTATGTGTAATGTGTGGAGAAAGACGAGCTGAGAAAGTTCTCAAACTTTTAAGTCGTCTTTTCATTGATTTGATCAAGTACGACTTGAATAAGTTCGCAAAAGTTGTTTTATAACTATTTATTTTTGTTACATCCATGCAAAACCATGGGGAAGCTTTTGATAATTTCAGTCACAGTAAATGTAAAACATTATCACTTGAAACCTCACATAAGAACTTATATATATCTAACGTATTTCATTTACTTGAGTACCAATATTTGTTGCTAAAAACAGTACTTATTAAAAATAAGTGATACACAGAATTTAGAGCACTAATGCACTCTCTGAAAAACAGCTTACAATGTTACAATAAAAAAAATGTAAGCACTGTTGCCTTTCTTTTAAATAAGTAATTTGACTGTAATATTATTAAACGTCTAAAAATCATAGTTGCATTGAAGATAATTGAGACGGGCAATTGATTTCCTCTCTGTTGCAGTGTTAAGGCAGTAAGGCAGGTCTATTTTCTCTCTCTCTCTCTCTCTCTCTCTCTGTGTGTGTGTGTGTGTGTCGTATTTAAGGATTCAAATAGTCTTCAGAGTGCCAAAAATCACGTTTGTATACTGCTTTGATTTTATATTAAAAACCTTAAAATCCAAATATCACATTTTCAAATCTTTCACATATTTCAGTTGTTAAAAAAAAAACATACATTTGTCTTGCATTAGTTATTGAACACCTTTCAGTGTGTTAACGTCATATTATGTAAACTGTGCTTTCCCATTATTTGTTTTTCGTAATATTTTTGCATGTGTTAAAACTGTCTTGACTGTTTTGGCCATGAGGCACTATTGTTCCCTGCTGAGGCCTTCCTATATCAGCTTGAAACACTTAAGGAGTCTGGAAAAACCTGACATGCTAACCAGACCCTATATTGACACTCAGGCACGCTCCAAAATGCGAAGAGCTGTTTGTTCTGCCGCTACGAGCGTGTAGAATTTGGTTTTCATGAATTGCTAGAATTATAACAAAAGAGGAAAACAAGCTTTCTGGATGTTCTCATAATTATAATTTGCATGTTAAATTATGCTGTGTTGTGTATCATCCGCCAAATAATTCTAGCAATCGGTTGATTTGTTTAGAATCATCGCTAGAAAACTGCTGAAAGTTAACATCATGTTTTTACAGTAGAGAGCTCGATTCTCGTCTGGAGATTTTCCATATTGATTTCTTTTCTCTAAGCAATTTTACAAGAAATCTGAGTGTAGACAAGTCTGCAACAGATCCTTAAAAAAAAAAAAAGTAAAATAAAAAGCACATAATTATACAACATGTATAAAAATCCACAACAATAGATGAAATCAGTAATTGAGGAACAATATTTCACAGACTTTGGATTAAGTTACTTGGAGAGTCAGTGAAGGAAGATAAGGGAATTCATTCACTCTTAAATGCAGGATGAAACAATACAGTTTTTATGCCTTGGAGGCAAGAGAGTTTGATTCTGGAACAAGACAGGAAGGAAACAATATGATTAAACATATACGTTCTCACAGGAGACACACACACACCGCACACTATAATAATGATATATGCTTATGCAAATCCTTGATTTCCTGTGGTGTAACAAAAGAGATATGGCAATATGTACTGTATCTATATGAAGTCTGTTGTTGCTGTAATTAATAAGATAACATGCAGAAATCTTACACAATCACAGCATTTATTTCAATCATAAACCTCCATAATTAAAACTTTTTTTTGTAATAAATATTTATTTATTTTTTGCTCGATGGCATATTGTGATTATTTTTAATTACGAAACAAAGATTATCAGCAGTGCTTGAAATTGGCCTGAGAAATTAATTTAATTAACGTTCCTAAATGACGGCGAATTAATTGTTAAATTTCTAAAGGCACTGGTCCGAGGCCCAGCGCGTTATATTCATATCTGTGCTTATTCAAATGAAATCTGCTCAGCACATAGTGCACTTTGCTTGCTTGCTGGCAGTCCTCTCGTGCTCTCGCACGGTCGGTTTTGGGACACGATGCAGGGCTATTGCTGTTTGTGGAAATGTTATTCTAGTGATTGGCAGTCTGCCATTATTCTCTCTATGTAATAAAAACCCTGAGTTATTTTCCGTGTAAAATCCCAAATTATTTCATATTAGAACCGCACGTTATTTATTTGATTAAGGCAATCAAGAAATGGACATGCAGGCCTACAAATACAGAAAAGCATGTATTTATTATTTTGATAATCAAGCACATGTACAATATTACAAATGCTTGTAGTTAGTATAATAAAAATCCTGCTATTGCATTATGCAGCTTTCCTAAATAACTGCATTTCTGGTTATACAGTAATATTATGTAAATATGAAATTATATTGTAGATAAAAACAAAACAAAAACAAATCCCTGCATGAATGTATCCACCGAAAGAAGGAGTTTTGACCACGTACAAAAAGATGTTTTAACGTCGCGGCCGATATTTCGCTGATCTTTTTATTCATTATATTTTAAAAATTGATTTTCTGCCAGGTTGTGCACCAGTGGCAGGTGAAGGGATCCCAAAAGCCGGCACAATCTGCCCCACACACACTCCTGTGTGAAAACAACACACTCCTCGCTGATAGCGAATGAAGTAGCTTGGTTTTTTGGAATCGTGTGTGCATTTTTATGGAGAACAGATAAAAATAGCCACTCCAATTTTCCTGGTCGGTTGTTGCTTTTTCTCGGCCCTGGCAGACCCCTACAGACCAGCATTCTTGCCAGAGAGCCAAGATATGTCCTAGACGAGCTTCACACACACACACACACACACACTGCCCTGCTCGGTTCACAGACACAGTCCTGCTGTTGAGGGCCGTTTTTCAAAATAATCAAAAGGGATTTTATGTAGACATGCATGTTTCACTTTCATGGTGTCTGCTGTGAGAAATTTGTACTTTAGCTAGTTAATTTTTTTTGCAGTTGCTTTATTAAAGAAAGGATTTTTAGTATTTATATTTTTAAGGATGTTTCTAAAAGTAATTCATACTAATTTCCACTCCCATATCCTTCTTCGCAGGATGAATTCCATCCTTTCATTGAAGCACTGCTGCCCCATGTGAGAGCATTTGCCTACACTTGGTTCAACTTGCAGGCCCGCAAGAGAAAATACTTCAAGAAGCACGAGAAGCGCATGTCTAAGGAAGAGGAGCGAGCTGTAAAGGACGAGCTGCTTAGCGAGAAGCCGGAGGTCAAGCAGAAGTGGGCATCGCGGCTGCTGGCCAAACTCCGCAAGGACATCCGGCCGGAGTTCCGCGAGGATTTTGTGCTCTCTGTCACCGGGAAGAAGCCCCCTAGCTGTGTGCTCGCCAACCCCGACCAGAAGGGCAAGATGAGGAGAATCGACTGCCTGCGTCAGGCGGACAAAGTGTGGCGCTTGGACCTGGTCATGGTGATTTTATTCAAAGGTATTCCGCTTGAAAGTACTGACGGCGAAAGGCTGGTTAAGTCTCCGCAGTGCTCGAATCCGGGGCTGTGTGTGCAGCCGCATCACATAGGAGTTTCCGTAAAGGAGCTCGACCTGTACTTGGCCTACTTTGTGCATGCAGGTAAGTCCCGTTTTGAATTGAGTAAATCTGTTGAATGTGTGCGAATGACATGGCAAAACGTGTAACACAATTTATGGTAATGGATTGCACTTTTTAGGATTTTACTGTTTTTTATACATCAACAGTCAATAAGGAAGCTGTCGGATTCAAATCAAATCGAATCCGCTGCTTCCTTTATGCCAAAAGATATGCCAAAAAACGCAGACTTTTAGCTGAATATGTAAATGAGAGTGAATTTTCCTGCTAATTGCTAACTGCAAGAAGCTAACACGGAAAAGTCCGGCACAAATATCTGACGGAGCGACTGTTAATTGGCAGAAGGTGGCAGGGGATCCGTCTTGCACTGACAGCGGCACAAACGCAGGCTTTCACTTGGAAGACAAGAAGCGCACTTTGTTTCGCAAGGCAATAGGGATGTAACGATTCACTCAACTCACGATCCGATTAGATTCACGATTTTGATTTCACGATTCGATTAGATTCACGATTATTATTATTTTTTTTTAACAAATTAAATGTGTCCTTTTATTATTGCTTGGACAAAATGCTGCACGTTTCTTTGTGAAATTGAAATATAACACTATAATAATATACTAATATAGCACTTGCATATTACTGCTCTTTTATTGGTTTTGATTGCTTCTATTGTCCTCATTTGTAAATCGCTTTGGACAAAAGCGTCTGCTAAATGACAAAATTTAAATATAATGTAAATGTAAATAACAAAACTACATTGAAATTTTAAAACAAGCCCCAAATCAAATAAACAAGTAACACAAATAAAATAAATATCTTCATATAAACAAAATAAGGCTTTGTCTGTGCTCTTTCCATTAAAAATTAGAGGCAGCCACTGCATTTTAATCATGATCCAAACAAAGAAGCTACACACATGCAACATGAGCAGTTTTTAAACTAAATTAGATTGTATAATTTCGAAATTTGAAGCAAAAACAGAATGGTTTGACTTCAGTTTGTGAAACTATAAATAAACATATCTGCATGAAACAGCTGAGCTGAATGAGACGCAGATTCACTCTCTGCCAGTAGGTGGTGCTTAAAGCATTTCCTGGTTTCCGCTGTAAACAAAGCAGTGCTGCACTTATGAACTTTAATATGCGTTATACAGAGGCAAGAGGAAAAGAAAAAATCTAAACTTTTCTAAAGACAGAAGTTCCCCTCAGACATGCATTCATATAAACTCCTACACCTAAATGAATCGCGATTTGTTTAGCATCTCAACCGATTTGAATCGTCACATATTTGAATCGATTTTCAACCGGCTCGCAGTTAATCGTTACATCCCTACAAGGCAAACTGAGCACCTTAATTACATCGTTTCCTCTCGCATGCAAATTGTGGCACCAAGCGAGTTGGCAGCGCGCGTTTCCGCCATTCCCGGCATTCGAACTCGCGCTTTGATGAAGTACCGATAAAAGAGTGAAAACGCCGTGTAACCCGAAGACGGCGGAGATAAAGCCGTAAAACGTGAGCTTTAGCGCCGCGTTGGAAAACCGGGCTATCTGGCAGACGGCAGGTTGCAAAATAGGAGCGTGTGAATTACTTTGACTTGGTGGGAACACAAAGGCCCGGAGCCTTTCAGCTTTTTGTGAGGATAAGCACGACACCGTTTTCCCGGTGTTTTTCAACGCGTTTCCCCGCGGCCTGCCGAAATCCTTAGTTTTGATGTTCTGAAAGCCTATTCAGTGGGGAGCGTCCTGCTAACATCCTAATCGGCGAAGTTACCGTTTCTTTTTGATTCGATGGTGAATAAGAGACGTCAGCGAGAGAACAAGAGGAAGAAAGACGCAGGAGTCTCTCTCTCTCTCGCTCTCTCTCTTTCTTTCCTCGTCTCTGACCTGCATTCGGGCCGATCAGGTTTCGTCCTCTGTCTTATTTAAAGCAGTGGAGCATTGCTGGAGCCCCCTTGATTAAAAGCCATCTGAAGAGAGCCTGACCTCATACACAGATGGCGAAAGTGGGGCTTCTGAGAGGAGCTAAAGTCAGTAATTAAATTTATCCCACAGTCTTGCCAGGGCAAAGGGGTGCAGGCCAGCAAACACACCCACTTCATCTTGACGATAATACGACTACCTATCGATATTAGGGGGAAATGGCTGGAAGAGAGGTTTCAATTCAATCTAGGTAAACAGAAACTCAAATATACTAGAGGAACAATATAATAAGCTACGAGTTTGACTTTTCCGTTTGTATTTCAATATTTTTTTGTGAGTTTGTTTGTATCAATGTTTTTCTATTTATGTGCAGTAATGTTCAACTTTTTTCTTATATGTAAGTTTAGATTTCAAAATTTTCAGTATTGTTCATTATATTTTGTAAGTTTAAGTTTGTATTTCTCAATTCTTTTAATATTTCTTCAATATTTTCACTAATATTTTATATATTTGAATATTTTTATAATTTGCAACGTTAAGTTTGTATTTCTTAATATTGTGTCAATATTTTTGCACTATTCAGTATTTTTCTATTCTATCTAATAGATAGAAAAAAAAGAAAGTTTTTTTTCAGAAAAAAATCAATTGTTCTTATGTAAGGTTTTTTTTCATATAATATGTTAAAGTTCAAGTTTGTACTTCTACGTTTTTTCAATATTTTCCAGTATTTTTGAAATGTATTTCTTAGAACATGTATTTAAAAATCCCATTTTTCTAATCTCAGCAGTCACGCAGTTCGTAATTTTAGTCAGATGCCATACATTTCTTAACAGAAAGGAACACGAGAACTAGAAAAAGACACAAATGTGGCGTTCGCTGAGGCCTGAGGATGTGTAACCGTGGCTAATTTACGACAGGAGCACTCCACACGTGGGAGAGGTCACGGCTTAAGATGTTAGGGTCGTGACCCCATCTTCAAGGCATTTGACCTCCTAGATAAACATCCACTCCCATTAGCAGCCAGTCAAGCGGAGGGCAAGCTTTGGTTTTGGGTTGCCCCCTTGACCTCCTGTTAAAACAGGTGGTTTTGTTTGGGCCACAGAGTGGTGTGCTGTTTAAACCAGCCGAAAGGGGCTAATAGCCATGGAGACCCAGACTAGCATTACACCAGTGACTGTTTCCTTTTAAGTAGTTTTAAGTAGTTATGTTACATTTAAGACTGAATGTTATTTATTACATTTTTTAAAAATCAAGTCATAATTCTTCCCTCGCAATGTTTTATTTTTAGTATTTTAACATACAAGCTACTTTTAAAATATTTTAAAATGTATTAAATTTTTTAAATCATAACATTTTCTCCTAGATGTAAGATTTAGTTCCCTTTCAAGTTCAAGTCTAAATTATTACTATTGCGGAAAAAAAGGATATTGTGTTGTCATATAAAATTTAAAAGATGCATTAATAAGATGAAATACACAATTGTATAGAATTCTTTGAAGTTCCTGTCATTATACATGTCAACTAAATGCAATTTCACTTGTTGTGAACTGTAGTTGTGTCTCATTCCAGTGTTTTCAGACTCACTACACAATGGAAGGATACCGCTGGTGCAGATAGATAACAATCGCTCAACCGGGCCTGTGTGTACATTTCTAGCCAGGCTGATAGATATTTATACTGGACTTACCTTAATTGACCTGGAGCCGCATCGAACAAACCGTTTGCGTGTGTAATGTTTGTAAAGACGTCTGACCCACTTTTATGTGAGCTCTTAAACAGATTTACTGTACAGTGTGTCTTTCAAAACTAGTTAGCTTTGATGACGCATGCTCGAGGCACCCAGTCATAAGTTTTTGTAAATTCGTATTAAGTTCTAGGAAGCTGGCTGAAAGTTTGTGCAAAAGCCGGTCAAAGGCTACAGCAAGCCGATTCGTAGAATTTTTTTTTTTTTTTACGCCAGTAACCGAATCCGCTGATATCTTCAGGCTGACTTTTGGCACATCTTGTGTTATAGCCGTTTTTTTATTCCTCTTCCTTTCCACAGGCTGAGGAATAACAATAATTTGGATCTATTTAAGGCGATTGTGGCATAAACCACAGCCTTTGTTGTGGTTACTGCAGTACACATTGTGGGCTGGGACCTCCCCACCCCCTCGCACCCATCCTCCCCTGCTTTCTGCTTGCTAAATCCCACCGACCGGCCCTGTTACTGCAACAATGACCATGCCACTGTGCTCTTTCACACAGTACCATTCATTTAAAAAAATGTCGGCCATTCATAAAAATACATCGTGCAACAAGTTATCTTGTGCAAATGCCGCTTTGGCACAGACCCAGTGCTGAAGGACCAGCTCGAATCCAATGATGGGAGTCAGTTTTAATATCATTGCATTTGACCTCCTTTTGAACCATTTTTTTCCTGCTGCAATGTGATTGGATTAAACAAAGCAGATGGTTCTGGGACGGGGAAACACTATAAGATGTTTCGTTGCGCAGCCACTTGCCTTTAGTGGGTGAATTTCTCCTAAACCTGATTGCAAGGCAAATTCGTGTAATCCGTTTAATGTGCATTGTCAGCGCCGATCTTTCCCCGCAAATTTGGACCACGTTAGTTGGCGCCCAAAGTAGGGTCTCAACCGTGCATTAATGCAACGCTTTCATTGTTGTGGTTCAAAAACTATTGTGTTTCTTTCTTTTCCGACAATTCGTTTAAATTGCAGCTCATCACACTCCATTTCCTCGCTGACATAACCGCGGCCTGGGGAGCGCAGTGAAGGGTTTCGAGCGCCGAGGCAGTGGGCAGTAATCTAGAGCCGGCGTGAGCGGTACACCTGTGCTCTGGGCTTACCGCTGTCCCCCTACATAGTGAGGCAGGAAAAGGAGTGAGGGGGGTTGGCACCAGTCAATTTTTGCTAATTAGTTTTGTATTAACTCCTCAGTCGTCCCAGCGCATGGCCACTGAGAGAGAAATGGGCCCCATGATGGGAGCTCGGCTATTTTTATTTTTATGCTCCTTTGTTCACACATTTATTTAATGCTTCTTGTGTTGGAGTTGCTACAGATGACTTTGCTGTGCGGGAATGTGTTAAGTAGGCCCGTATGGAATACACACTTTTTGTGCATACTTTGGATTTAAATATCTTAAAATGTGTTTATATTGTCAAGTTAGCTCAAATACTTACTAAATGAACACAAAAATGTTGGAGGATGCATATAACTTTAAAATGACAAGAAAGATTCGAGTAGTAATAGTAAAAAAAGGTAAATGTAAAAAATATATAGGCCTATGCATCACTTTCATTGTCTACTATTTAAAGGAATACTTTACCCAAAAATAAAAATTTGCTGAAAATGTACTCACCCTCAAGTTGTTCCAAATTATTCTTTCTTCTATTGACCATAAAAGAAGATGTTTTGAAGAGTGCTGTTGCTGGTCTCCATTGACTTCCATTGATTTTTAGTATTAAAAAATACTATGGAATTCAATGGGGACCAAAAGCTATTTTGTAGGACATAGGTGTAGCGTCAGCTCTGGTGAGAAATGACGAATGCAGAAACACGGAAGAAAGAGCAAAACAAAACTCTGGTCAAGTGTAAAACAAGGATTTGTAAAGAAAAATGTGGGAGGATTTTGATATAAGCCAAGAGGAGACTGGTTTTCCTTGGCTGTAAACAAAACTTGGTTCTCGCAAGACTAGCATATTTTCACCAGAGTTTACGCTACACATAAGTCTGGAACGCCACCTTAAATATTTTTTCTTACACAAACGCATCCCTTTGCTTCAGAACGGCTTCAGAGCCGTGCGGTGTATTTTTATGATGGATGGATGCACTTTATTGGACTTCAAAATCTCAACACCCATTCACTGACATTATAAAGCTTAGAAGAACCAGGACATTTTTTTTTAAATAAAATTCTGATTTTATTCATCTGAAAGAAGAAAATCATATACATCTAGGATGGCTTGAGGGTGAGTAAATCATGGGGTAATTTTCATTTTTGGGTGAACTATCCCTTTAAGCCAGTTGTGAAGTTTTGAAGATGACGACGCAATCCTTTCACGCCATTTATCTTGCGATGTCCGAGTTTGAACGTCCAGTGTTAGGAGTACAGACAAGTGGCAGAAAGGCTTTGAACAATTTATCAGGTTTTGTTGTTTGACCAAGTTTAACCATGTCTACTGTTTCCTTTCGTTCATGTTTTTTGAGAACTCATGGCTCACTGTGAGCTTAGCCGTGTTGGGGAGCGGTACGCAGTGTCTTCTAACGGATCAGACTGTTTTAGACTTCCCGAGAGCAGACATCTCGTTCATTACAGAACAGCAACTTTGGCTAACTTCTGAGAATAGAGCCTTTGTGCGCGCATGCCATTCAACAAGAGTGCCATTGTCTTAAGCCCCAGCCGGCAGCAAACGAGGCATTGCGAGGCCTTTGCCGGGAGAAACTTTGATTGTATTAGGTCTTGATGAGGACTTCATTTGAATGGTGAGCAGACAGCTCATGTGAGTCTCGAGGAGACTAGGAAATGTGTTTTTTTCCCATTATTACTCAAGAACAACACAGTAAATTTGTCAACTAGGCTCTATGCCATACATTTGAATTAAGATCTTATGTTTAACAAGCTGCTTTTAACAAAGATAAAAGACCTTTACAGTTTGTATCGGTTACAATAGAAGCCAGAAATGTCCATTCAGATTCAAACGTCGTAAAAGTAATCCCAGCAAGCAAAAGCCTCTTAAACTGGGTTTAAACTGACAGACTGAGTCTGCTTCATCACTAAATCTCTGCTCAAACTGGATCCTCATCACGTGGAGATTGATCTGCATTATAGTGGCCGATCGGTACGCCACTGCCTATTGATCACTGTGTTTGCAGTGTTGAGCAACACACGTCTGGATCTCACAAACCAGCACACTTTATGTTCCCAAACCGTTTCCTAAACACAAATTCTACTGTTTGCCATAGCTAGCGCCCTGGTATCATGAAAAGCCCACTCCCACTGCCAAGAAAAGAATGCAGGCCCGGTGATTGAGGCACGGGGCAGCATTGTACGCCGGAATATAAAGGAGAGCGCAGACATGAAACAGGACAGCTGTGAATGTCTGTGGGGGAAAGTTGCTACAGATGGTAAAAGAAGTGGAAAATAAACTACCGTATGGCTGGTAAAATATAGAAGAAAGGCTGGGGGTGTGCTGCCGTACAGGATCCTCTCATGTCGTTGCTGTGTGCGTGTTTCTGGGATTTTATGCGTGTCCGTGTTAAAGGGAATATATTACCTCAATTGCTTGTCTGTCCCAATACCCGTTATGCCCATCTGCTGCTGAGCAATGCACAGATTTGGTCTGTGACTGACATGTGCTAGTCGTGCAAAATCCCTGTTTTCATGGAATTTCATTACATTATATTTGGATTAGGGATATTAGCAGGGTTCTAGTGGATTTGAAGATTATACTGTAGTATATATAACTTTAGGTGTCAAGTCTGGTTTTCGGTGCAATATTTGTGGTATTTTTGAATATTGTAGGATGTGATCATGCAACAATTGGACTTTCAGTTTTATAAGGGTATGTTTACAAATGGTTTTACTATTTTGTAGGACATAGGTGTAGCGTCAGCTCTGGTGAGAAATGACGAATGCAGAAACACGGAAGAAAGAGCAAAACAAAACTCTGGTCAAGTGTAAAACAAGGATTTGTAAAGAAAAATGTGGGAGGATTTTGATATAAGCCAAGAGGAGACTGGTTTTCCTTGGCTGTAAACAAAACTTGGTTCTCGCAAGACTAGCATATTTTCACCAGAGTTTACGCTACACATAAGTCTGGAACGCCACCTTAAATATTTTTTCTTACACAAACGCATCCCTTTGCTTCAGAACGGCTTCAGAGCCGTGCGGTGTATTTTTATGATGGATGGATGCACTTTATTGGACTTCAAAATCTCAACACCCATTCACTGACATTATAAAGCTTAGAAGAACCAGGACATTTTTTTTTAAATAAAATTCTGATTTTATTCATCTGAAAGAAGAAAATCATATACATCTAGGATGGCTTGAGGGTGAGTAAATCATGGGGTAATTTTCATTTTTGGGTGAACTATCCCTTTAAGCCAGTTGTGAAGTTTTGAAGATGACGACGCAATCCTTTCACGCCATTTATCTTGCGATGTCCGAGTTTGAACGTCCAGTGTTAGGAGTACAGACAAGTGGCAGAAAGGCTTTGAACAATTTATCAGGTTTTGTTGTTTGACCAAGTTTAACCATGTCTACTGTTTCCTTTCGTTCATGTTTTTTGAGAACTCATGGCTCACTGTGAGCTTAGCCGTGTTGGGGAGCGGTACGCAGTGTCTTCTAACGGATCAGACTGTTTTAGACTTCCCGAGAGCAGACATCTCGTTCATTACAGAACAGCAACTTTGGCTAACTTCTGAGAATAGAGCCTTTGTGCGCGCATGCCATTCAACAAGAGTGCCATTGTCTTAAGCCCCAGCCGGCAGCAAACGAGGCATTGCGAGGCCTTTGCCGGGAGAAACTTTGATTGTATTAGGTCTTGATGAGGACTTCATTTGAATGGTGAGCAGACAGCTCATGTGAGTCTCGAGGAGACTAGGAAATGTGTTTTTTTCCCATTATTACTCAAGAACAACACAGTAAATTTGTCAACTAGGCTCTATGCCATACATTTGAATTAAGATCTTATGTTTAACAAGCTGCTTTTAACAAAGATAAAAGACCTTTACAGTTTGTATCGGTTACAATAGAAGCCAGAAATGTCCATTCAGATTCAAACGTCGTAAAAGTAATCCCAGCAAGCAAAAGCCTCTTAAACTGGGTTTAAACTGACAGACTGAGTCTGCTTCATCACTAAATCTCTGCTCAAACTGGATCCTCATCACGTGGAGATTGATCTGCATTATAGTGGCCGATCGGTACGCCACTGCCTATTGATCACTGTGTTTGCAGTGTTGAGCAACACACGTCTGGATCTCACAAACCAGCACACTTTATGTTCCCAAACCGTTTCCTAAACACAAATTCTACTGTTTGCCATAGCTAGCGCCCTGGTATCATGAAAAGCCCACTCCCACTGCCAAGAAAAGAATGCAGGCCCGGTGATTGAGGCACGGGGCAGCATTGTACGCCGGAATATAAAGGAGAGCGCAGACATGAAACAGGACAGCTGTGAATGTCTGTGGGGGAAAGTTGCTACAGATGGTAAAAGAAGTGGAAAATAAACTACCGTATGGCTGGTAAAATATAGAAGAAAGGCTGGGGGTGTGCTGCCGTACAGGATCCTCTCATGTCGTTGCTGTGCTTCAACCTCGTGTGTACATAAAAGTGCTCAACAAACCCAGCGCTGGGATTGCATTATCTGTGGTAAATTCTATCACGGTCTGCCACGCTTGTTAAATACACATTTCAGCTGATAAAAGTCAATATTCTAAGAAATGGTACAGGTATGGAGCACTTCCTGTGGGAGATGCCAGACATGGGCCTCCCACTCATGGCTGCAGCACACATTTGCTGCAGGCCATGCTTTGCCCCAGTGTTGGGTTGGGAGGAGCCAATGTACGGTTCAAAGTCAGGCGCACAGAGATAAGACAACAGTCAGACTGAGGAACTGTGTACTGTAACCAGCCCAACTGCTCCTGTCATGACCACACAGGCAAAAATGAGCAATTATGATTTATACTGGCTCCTGTCTATCACTCCGTTCCCCTCAGAGTATCTTATCTTTTTATATCTAACATCTTTCTCTCTTTGTTACATGTACAGTTTGCAATTTGCAGAAATTTCTAAATACAAATGGCTATTTAATATGATCAACTTGTATTTGTATGAATTGCTTTGCCATCTCATCAGTCAAGACTTTTAAATATTCATTTTATAAATATGCACTGTTATGAAGTTTCTGGGCCTAGCTGCTAATTTTACTTTTGCTAATACTGCATTTTACCCTTTCAGCTGCATTATACCTGAAATCGTAATCTTTAATGCAACAGATTTTACTTGTCATGAAACATAAACGTGATATTCTAAAATGTGCTTTCATTCCTTATAGCAGACAATTGAGTTATATGATGAAACGTAAATTACATATTATAGTAACATTTGAAGAATCTGAGCAAATTATTCAGTCACATCATGAAATTTTTTATCATCAGGAATTTTGATTAAAGGCATTTCCATCATGCGCATGTCTTTTTTTCCACAGTTATCTGTGAATAATACATTGTGTGGACTGTGAAATAATAGTTTTTTTTGCACTTATTTGTGAATAATACATCAACCACCACAGTTGGAGTGTAGATCATAAAAAACATAGTTACAGAGCAACATGCTAAAATCACTTAAAATAATTGTGCAGGCAAGAATTCATTGGCTAGAATTATCAGCTGTAATTCCCCTTTTTGATATTGTTAATAATAATGATTTTTTTTCACAATTATCTGTGAATAATGCAGTAACCACCACAGTTGGTGTGTAGACTGTGAAATAATCTTCACAGAGTAGCCTATCATGCTAACATGCTAAAAACACTAAATAATGAAAGAATGTCACAAATTTTAACCTCCAACCTGCCCCTTTCATTAGGCTGCAGTCCTTCGACTCCCAGGCCGACATGGGCAAAGATATTTTTGCCCCCACCATGTGTTTGGCGATTTAAATAATGCACTTGAAATGATTTGTCTTCAGTCGAATACTAAAGATACTGTTTAATTAGCAGTGATTAGAGCAGGATCTCTAAATCATTCCCTTCCCAGACTCGCCGTATGAGTGAGTATCACTCATTAAGAAAGAGTTTTAGGGGCATCGATCCATTAGTTACGCGTCTGAATTACACTAACACAGAAGTTTTTGTTTTTGCACCAACGAGGGATCGCCGGGACTCGTTAAATTGATCACGAAGCGCATATTCACCCACATTTCCAAAACTGTTTTCACAGACAAAACAAAAGCACCACTTGATTAGCTGTGAACCATCTGGGAACGGCGAGCTGTGCGACCAAGCTAATTGGTTCGATTTGAAAAAGAATAGGACCATCCCTCTCGTCGCATGCGTGTTTGAATGAGTCCCCCTAACCGCAAGTTGCGTTCCTCACCCCTCCCTCGTCACTTTTTGTTTTACATTCCCAGTGATGAGCTCCGGTCTGGTGCGTCGGCGCTGGGAAACCTCCCGCTCCTGGGGTTTGTGTTACTTCACAGTTGGGAAACAGCTGGCACGGGAGAATGTGGCACTGTGTTGTGAAATCCAGAATATTGTTTAGAGATTCTTTTGTCAGTGCTAGTCGAAGTTCACAGCGTTATTAATGGGCCGACGGTAGCTGAAGGCACGCACCGTGTGATCTGTTGTTAAGTGGAGGGTTCAAATCGCAGTGCCACCTGTTGTCTGTGGTCTTACTCAGTGTGTTACAGTGATTTTACCACCATTTATGAGATGTTGTTAGGCAGACAAGTTTTTAATTTCATATGTGAACAATGCGCACAAATTTTTTTGTGAAAAAAAAGTAGTTTTTAGTAATAGATCGCGTGTTCAAATCTTAATAAATAGTAGTCAATCATCAGAGTGACTAATTCAGTTACATTAATTTATTTGGTGGTAAAGGTAAAACCATCGTAGTTTATGCTCATGTCTTTTTAAATCAAATAAAAAAATATAAAATTTTATTTCCCTCATTTTTGGATTTTTTAAATACAATTTTTATATATTTACTGCAGTTTTGATGCAACTTTAATATTAGTCAATCGTCTGAGCAAATTATTCAGTCACGGTTTTTATTCCAAGTAAAATAATAAAAATAAATTACTCTTATCTATCTATCTATCTATCTATCTATCTATCTATCTATCTATCTATCTATCTATCTATCTATCTATCAGTGCTCTCAAATGATTAATCGCAATTAATCGCATCAAAAATAAAAGTTTTTGTTTACATAATATATGTGTGTGTGCTGTGTATATTTATTATGTATATATAAATACATACACATACAGTATATAATTCAGAAAATTATATTATGTTTATATATTAAATAGATTTATATATAATATAAATTATATTAATATAAATATATAAATGTATATACATGTAAATATTTTCAAAATATATACATGCATGTGTGTGTATTTACGTATATATACATAATAAATATACACAGTACACACACATATATTATGTAAACAAAAACGTTTATTTTGGATGCGATTAATCGCGATTAATCGTTTGACAGCACTAATATATATAGTATTTTTGCTTCAACCTCGTGTGTACATAAAAGTGCACAACAAACCCAGCGCTGGGATTGCATTATCTGTGGTAAATTCTATCACGGTCTGCCACGCTTGTTAAATACACATTTCAGCTGATAAAAGTCAATATTCTAAGAAATGGTACAGGTATGGAGCACTTCCTGTGGGAGATGCCAGACATGGGCCTCCCACTCATGGCTGCAGCACACATTTGCTGCAGGCCATGCTTTGCCCCAGTGTTGGGTTGGGAGGAGCCAATGTACGGTTCAAAGTCAGGCGCACAGAGATAAGACAACAGTCAGACTGAGGAACTGTGTACTGTAACCAGCCCAACTGCTCCTGTCATGACCACACAGGCAAAAATGAGCAATTATGATTTATACTGGCTCCTGTCTATCACTCCGTTCCCCTCAGAGTATCTTATCTTTTTATATCTAACATCTTTCTCTCTTTGTTACATGTACAGTTTGCAATTTGCAGAAATTTCTAAATACAAATGGCTATTTAATATGATCAACTTGTATTTGTATGAATTGCTTTGCCATCTCATCAGTCAAGACTTTTAAATATTCATTTTATAAATATGCACTGTTATGAAGTTTCTGGGCCTAGCTGCTAATTTTACTTTTGCTAATACTGCATTTTACCCTTTCAGCTGCATTATACCTGAAATCGTAATCTTTAATGCAACAGATTTTACTTGTCATGAAACATAAACGTGATATTCTAAAATGTGCTTTCATTCCTTATAGCAGACAATTGAGTTATATGATGAAACGTAAATTACATATTATAGTAACATTTGAAGAATCTGAGCAAATTATTCAGTCACATCATGAAATTTTTTATCATCAGGAATTTTGATTAAAGGCATTTCCATCATGCGCATGTCTTTTTTTCCACAGTTATCTGTGAATAATACATTGTGTGGACTGTGAAATAATAGTTTTTTTTGCACTTATTTGTGAATAATACATCAACCACCACAGTTGGAGTGTAGATCATAAAAAACATAGTTACAGAGCAACATGCTAAAATCACTTAAAATAATTGTGCAGGCAAGAATTCATTGGCTAGAATTATCAGCTGTAATTCCCCTTTTTGATATTGTTAATAATAATGATTTTTTTTCACAATTATCTGTGAATAATGCAGTAACCACCACAGTTGGTGTGTAGACTGTGAAATAATCTTCACAGAGTAGCCTATCATGCTAACATGCTAAAAACACTAAACTTGTTAAATACACATTTCAGCTGATAAAAGTCAATATTCTAAGAAATGGTACAGGTATGGAGCACTTCCTGTGGGAGATGCCAGACATGGGCCTCCCACTCATGGCTGCAGCACACATTTGCTGCAGGCCATGCTTTGCCCCAGTGTTGGGTTGGGAGGAGCCAATGTACGGTTCAAAGTCAGGCGCACAGAGATAAGACAACAGTCAGACTGAGGAACTGTGTACTGTAACCAGCCCAACTGCTCCTGTCATGACCACACAGGCAAAAATGAGCAATTATGATTTATACTGGCTCCTGTCTATCACTCCGTTCCCCTCAGAGTATCTTATCTTTTTATATCTAACATCTTTCTCTCTTTGTTACATGTACAGTTTGCAATTTGCATAAATGTTTAAATACAAATGGCTATTTATTATTGGACTGTGAAATAATAGTTTTTTTTGCACTTATTTGTGAATAATACATCAACCACCACAGTTGGAGTGTAGATCATAAAAAACATAGTTACAGAGCAACATGCTAAAATCACTTAAAATAATTGTGCAGGCAAGAATTCATTGGCTAGAATTATCAGCTGTAATTCCCCTTTTTGATATTGTTAATAATAATGATTTTTTTTCACAATTATCTGTGAATAATGCAGTAACCACCACAGTTGGTGTGTAGACTGTGAAATAATCTTCACAGAGTAGCCTATCATGCTAACATGCTAAAAACACTAAATGATGCCATATGCAAGCATTAACCTACAGTGATCAGTTGTTATTTCACTTTTGATATTGTTAATAATGTTATTTTTTCACAATTATCTGTGAATGCATTAACCACCACCTTTGGTGTGTAGACTGTGAAATAATCTTCACAGAGTAGCCTATCATGCTAACATGCTAAAAACACTAAAATGATGCCATATGCAAGCATTAACCTACAGTGATCAGTTGTTATTTCACTTTTGATATTGTTAATAATGTTATTTTTTCACAATTATCTGTGAATGCAGTAACCACCACCTTTGGTGTGTAGACTGTGAAATAATCGTCACAGAGTAACATGCTAACATGCTAAAAACATTCAAAATGATGCCATAAACAACAATCCTCATCTAAAATGATCATCTTTTTATATCGTGAATACTAATGTTTTTTCCCACCACAATAATCTTTGAATGATAGATCGACTACAACAGATAAATGTAAATTTTCAGTGTGACATGCTAACATGCTAAAATCTCTCAAAATGATGGCACAAGTAATAAATACTCATCTGGAATGATCAGCTGTAATTCAACTTTTGATATCGCTAAAAATAATTATTTTTTTTGCACAATAATCTGTGAATGATACTTTGTCCAGTGTAAGCCGTGAGCCCGAGAGCATCCTGTTGTCGTATCCTCCGTAAGTCAGTGGCCCACACACACACACACACACACACACACACACACACCCTGCTCCGCCGTTTCCTCTGTCCTGGGGATTCTTCAGGCTGCCGCTCTGCAGCTTCCTGCTAATTAAATTCCAACGCTGTCCATTAGATGGATAGAGTGAGCGCGCTGCTGACTCAACACAGGTAGGGCAGCGCGGCGTAATGGGAAGAGGAGCGCAAGTGCCCAAGCAATTCATTTGGACCCCATTTTATACATCCCTGGGTCACCACATGCTTTCAAGGGTGGAGGGAGTGAAGAGACGGAGCGGAGAGGGGCACATAAGCTAATGTCTTCCAAACGCTTTAATTTAGAAACAGACGCCACGCAAGCCTGTGTCC
The DNA here is from genome assembly GCF_001515645.1 of Sinocyclocheilus grahami. Lineage (NCBI taxonomy): Eukaryota > Metazoa > Chordata > Actinopteri > Cypriniformes > Cyprinidae > Sinocyclocheilus > Sinocyclocheilus grahami. Next base: position 528,545 of record NW_015505336.1, read on the forward strand.
TCTAAAACGTGCCGAGGTTACAGACACCGACAGACACAGGGACACACGCTGCTCCGCCGTTTCCTCTGTCCTGGGGATTCTTCAGGCTGCCGCTCTGCAGCTTCCTGCTAATTAAATTCCAACGCTGTCCATTAGATGGATAGAGTGAGCGCGCTGCTGACTCAACACAGGTAGGGCAGCGCGGCGTAATGGGAAGAGGAGCGCAAGTGCCCAAGCAATTCATTTGGACCCCATTTTATACATCCCTGGGTCACCACATGCTTTCAAGGGTGGAGGGAGTGAAGAGACGGAGCGGAGAGGGGCACATAAGCTAATGTCTTCCAAACGCTTTAATTTAGAAACAGACGCCACGCAAGCCTGTGTCCTCTAAAACGTGCCGAGGTCGGAAACGCCTTCGCTTGTATTTGTGTGGTCAGCAGTGTACAGCATTGTTGGTGTTTGATGTTAAATGTTGCTAAACGTTTAATCAAGCATAATACCAGCTTTTAAAAAAATGATTATTTGGGTTTTGCAGGCTGAAAACGGACCTTTTAACTTTCCTCTACGGGATTAGCTAGGAGGAGGTCATCGAAAGGGCTTAAATGAAAAAGCCTGTGACCAGAAAGCGAGCGAGCGTTGAGATGAAGTCTGTAATTTGGTTGGTCAGAGTTTGGATGGAGTCCCAGACTGACTTGGTTGGATGCGGTGCCGGATACTACGCCAGGCATGGAGGCAGGGCTGTCGATATGTCATACACTTTTACACACTTTCATGTCAACAGGAGTGTTTGCTTTGCTCAGAAGCTGAGCTGACTGTAGTAAAGGAACATGGACTGGAAACTGAATTGTCAGGGTTGTGTTCAGCTAAAGCCTGAAATATCACCCTCTTCTAATTCTAGATGCAGACAGAATTATTTGGCCTTTGATAGCCAGTAAACCGATTGTATTTTCCCTCAGTTGCAGCTGTCAGAGATAATAAAAGCAGACCTAAACATTTTTTATCTTAATTAATGACTTGATATTTAATATTAAATACTTTTTAGTTTAGTTTAGTTTTGTTTGGATAAGGGCCTGCAAGTACTAATGGCTAAAACTGATAGTATTCAATAATGAAAACAACTGTTTGTGAAATTTGATAGTCAACTGATTTTATTATTGATTAGATAAGTCTTCCACATCATTTCAACTTTAATTTTTAATTTTTATTTTCTTTAACATTAATTTAACTTTATTTAAAATAAAATGTAATAATTTTTGGTATTGTATTTTATATTCTTAATTAATTTTTATTTTAATTGACATTTTAATTTAATTTATACTTATTTCAATTTTACAAATGAACTGTTAATTATGACAGACATGCACATGCTTTTCTTTTATTGTATTCTCAATTTATTAGTATTTTTAATGAACCTAATTTAGGTCAGTTTATTCCTATTTTAATTTTACAAGTGCGTGTATAAATCATCAGCAATCTCATGCTCTATAATAAAATGTAGCACAATAATTTTCAGTCAAATTTAGTGTTTTAATAAACCGTTCCTAATTGAAATCCTATTTTAAATGGACACTAACTTTTACTAGAAAATTATTTGATTTTAGTAACATGTTGCTGTTTATACTTTGAACAGTTGTTAGTTGTAGCCTTAGTTTTGATTGATTTATGCACTTAAACCTTTTACCTTAACCACTAACGAATTCTTTACTTTTAGCATTTTATTGACGCCGAGTCTTCGTTCTGTTTCTTTTGCACTTCATCTGCATTTACGCATCCCCGTGAAAGAGTTAAACAGGAAAGCTGCATTGAACAAAACGCTGGTTGAGCGGGCAAGAAACATCGAAAAATTAGAAAAAACAACAAAACGTTCCTTTTCCTCCTCTTTTCGCATTAGCATGTGAATTGCCATTCATTCATTTATGTTCCATTATAACCTCATCAGTGGCCGTTTCTATGGGGCCGGCCCAGCGAGGGTTGCACACTAAAGCTTTGGCGAAGATTTAGTGTCAAGCGAAAAGAAGTGTCTTTTTCCATGCACACCTTTTTCTCCCTTCAGCATCGGTCAGGCCGAGGTGACATTATGCGTCAGGCTATCGCTCAGGCAAAAGCCACAATATGTCAGTGCCCTGCAGGGAGGCACAGGGCACAAGTGATGTCGGGGGGTTCGGCGGTGATTGAAGAGGGAGGGGTACAGCTGGCTCCCCCGGCCTCCCCATTCCCACACTCCCATTCCAATGGGCTGGTTTGTACTGGCATATTCTAATTCACCATTTGCCTAATTAACATCTCATTTGCATAACTTGTTGCATTCCCCCCCCCCTCCACTTTTCCAAAACAATGCAGGCCGACTGAAGAGACCTAATACTGAGCGTCTCTCGTCAAGATAAAAGCAATCTGCAATTTTAACAACCCTTTTCTGCTCCGCAATTAAAGCGGCCCATTAAAAACAGCCTGGTGTTCTTCGTTAGGAAATATATACGTCTCCTCTACATGACGTAACATAATGTGTACTAACTGAACGTCATGACATAATTTCGAATGTCACACTCGATGTGGAATGCTTTACTTTGACTGTCATACAACTAGACAGTCATTCTTTATAGTGAGTTCCTAGCTTTTTTTTTTTTTTTCATTCGTACCATTCAGTGCTCAACAGTGAAGAGATTTTTCCTAGTTGGGCCAGTAGTTCAGATTTCTAGTTGCTCTGTGAACTTTTTTTTTTTTATTGGCCCCTACAATTTTTTTGTTTCGTGTTGTTTGGTGTTTTGGTTTGTACTTTTTGTTTTTTGTTTGTTTGTTTTTGTTTTTTGTGCTTTGTTTTATGTTTTGTTTTGTGTTTGGTGCTTTGTATTATGTTTTGTACTTTGTTTTGTGTTTTCTTTGTTGTGCTTTGTTTTATGTTTTGTTTTGTGTTTGGAGCCTTGTATTATGTTTTGTTGTGTTTTGTTTTATGTTATGTTTTGTGTTTGGTGCTTTATTAGGTTTTGTTTTGTTGTTTTTTGTCTTGTTTTATGTTTTGTTTAGTTTTTTTTGTTTTACGTTGTATTTTTCTGTTTTAAACCTTTATTTATTTATTTATTTATAATTACAAATATTTAAAATTATTAAAAATTCAGTGTATATATATATATAATTTTTTATTAAAAAAATTTTTTTTGCTCGAAAATTGCGTTACAAGCCAAAACTTTACTTACTGCTTATTGGATAACTGTCAACCCATTTTTACTGATGCTATCAAGACAAGTCCTTCCTGCAGTTTTGACCAGATCTTTGCCGTTTTACTAGCTAAAATGTTGACAGGAATAATTGCATCCAAATGCTGAAGTTTGCAAGGTTTAAAACGGCAAAAAATCCTCATATTTGAGCCCTGCCTTCTATATTGAAACTTATCTTGGGTGTGAAACATGAGAAAAGATGACAAAGAACAAAACACAGCACTCTTCAATCTGTTTAGTACCAAATGCCAGTTTGGCTGCGATAAGTATGGAATGTATAAGAAGTTTGAACGTTTTCGTGATTCGAACCATATGCGAAGCCCTTCATTGCTGGCGTGCTGTCATATCCCACAATGATGCGACGGGACCACAGTGCTTCTGACTCCTTAAACTTCACGTTCAGATAATCCTCAAAAAATTGAGATGTGCATACTCAAAAAAACTCGTTTTTGGATGGCATCTCTCGATGCGTAGGCCTCCGAGCGCTTGAGGTCGTGTTCGTGCATGCATGTATGTTTCATCAATCAGAGAGCCGAGAGCATCGCTCAACATGTTTGTCTTCTTTTGCATTTAAATTTTGCACTCGCTTTTTTCCCTATCCCAACGCTGCGGTTGTCCTGGGGCGAATGCCACAGTAATATTTATACCCCAGAAACTGGGAGCAGATACATTTGTTCCTCTGGCTTCTCTTTACGAGTGTTGCACAAAGACTGGTGGTGCTTGAGGTTTTGGAAATGAAAGGGAAATGAGAGGGGAGTGTTTTGGTCAGGCCTGTATATTTTCGCAGGCCTTCTGCAAGAGGACCGCTATGCTTCTTGGTGCTACCACAAAATACATGAAGACAAGTGCTTGGTTCCTCGCCCCCGCTTTTCCAGCTCCTGACATTTCCACAGTGATTCAGCATAAGGCCGTTTGGAGAAGGAACCAAGTTTGATAGTTTGAGGATCAAATGATAGGCCTCTAGGTTTGTCTTCTCAGGCCACAGGAGAGAAAGGAAGACAATGAGTCCGCGTGGCCAGGCCTGACAACCATAATTCAGCTGGCTCCCTGTTTGTTTTCGTCCATGGAGAGATAGCTTTGATTCCACGGCGTGCTTTCAAGACACCGAAAGTTATTGCACGCTAGAAGCTGAGCTATGCAGTCCAGCTTTGTGGTGTCCGCTTCAAGGTTTGCAGGACAAGATGCTTTAGGTGCAGTAAGACCAATTAAGCAGTCTTTCATGACTAGCTTACGTAAACATATGAAAGCCTTTCTTGGGTCCAGCAGCGTTCTTTTTGTAGCGCTAATCAAACCTCAACACAAGCAGCTCAATGTTGTGATTTTTTTCACAATGGCACTTCATTCAGTTCCAAGTTCACAAGCTCAGGATTTGTTTTAAATGATTTAAATTCACATTTTGCGTTGTGATTTCGCTTTCTTTTCAAGATAAGATGCATTAGCTTGATGGCTTCCACTGTGCTAGGCCTCGATACGAGACTTTCTTTTTGGATTAATGGGATATGTGGGGTCTGTTCAAAGCGGTCAATGGAATGACTGAGTCTTTGTGTAATGTGAATTCATGTATTCAGTTATCAGAACAGCATGAGTCATTGATCTGTTTATGGCTATATGATTCGGGACAGTCGTCCTGGCGAGAGAGTATTGTACTGTAAATATGTGTCAGCTCAACTGGGAATATCTGAGGCAAATGCGTTCTTCCCCCCTCAGGGGTCCGGCCTGAGACTTGACTCTATTTATGAACAGTATTTATATCGTTTTTTACCTCTGATTTTCACCGCATTGTCTGGACTGTCCTGAGAGCATTCGCGTCTTCTTCTTCAGCCTGTGCGCAAGGCGTCTTCTTCTTCTTCTTGCTTTACGGCGGATCGCAGACTTATAAGTACATTATCGCCACTTATCTCTCAAATGAACCATTGACACTCTAGCTACAATCTCAATTATGAGTGTCAATGGTCCATTTGAGAGATAGGTGGCAGTAATGCACTTATAAGTCAAAAAGCAAGAAGTAGAAGAAGATGCGAACGCTCTCAGGACAGTTCGGACATTGCGTGAATCAGAGGTAAAAAACGATACAAATACTGTTCAGTTTCTTGCACAGACCGATCGTTTTGTGTCTTTACACATCAATGTATCGTCACGAGCCGCAGGGATTAATTTGGTTTTGTTTGTGTATGTTTTATGACTCTCAAAGCCGTGATTCCCATCCACTGATATTATAGAACTGACAGACTGCAACAGTTTCAGTTAAAAATCTTCGATTGTGTTCTACTGAAGAAACAAAGTCATCTTGGATGCCCTGGGGGTAAGCAGATAAACATCAAATATTCATTTTTGGGTGAACTATCCCTTTAAACGAACTATAAAAACGCAACATTTAATAAATTATGCCATCCAATACATACAATCTAAATATAATGTTATTTGTTTACATTTATACATGTATACAGACTGCATAATTACAATTATTATGTTTATATGTACTTATTAAAATAAACAATGTTATTTACTTTATCTATGGAAGTTATTTATATTTTTAATGTATCTATTACTCTTATTACACACTTACACAAACACATATCAAATTATTGTAATTGTATTATTATTATTATTATCATTATAGTATTAAACACTACTACTACTAATCATCATCATCATATTATTATTATTTAGGTACTTTGTGATTTCCTCCTAGTTTGAGGTGTTAGGTGGTCCACAAATAATATACTAGTCCACCATCTGAAAAAGTTTCTCAACTACAGGGTCTTCATATTAAGTGTTACCAGCTCACTAGCTGTCTCCCACTGTGCCTGGCACTGTTTGCGATTCATAGTTGCCTAAAAATAAAAGCGTTTGTATAGGAAAGCCCATAAAGTGAAACATGAGGACATGATTTGAGTCAGTGCGATGTCATTAGATTAAACTCCATAATTAAACCGAGTGCAGCAGTCGAGCTCACCGGGGATGTCACAGAGGACAGATCCGCAACAAACAACGGCGAGAGAGAGAGAAAGACACCTCTCTGGACTACATGCTGCTGTTTGAGAAGATGCCGCCGTTGTCCCACTCGATATTTGCACTGTACAGAGGTCTGTATCCTCTCAGCTCTCACCTTATTTGCTCAGGAAACACAGAATTATCTCCTTTTCCCCCTCCGTCCCCCTGCGCAAGCACATGATATTTAATCCGTCATCTTTGTTTTCAACAAACACGGCGCAAGCTGTTGCTGGCAGGCCATGAGGCTCAGGGCCCATCTGGAAAGCGGGCCATGTGCAGGGGAATTAGAGGGGAATTTAAGTAGGGGTTTGCTTGGGAAAGCCTGATAACAGTGCGTTACCGTGGCCTGTTGGCATCACAGTGGCTTCTCTCCGCCCCTCTTCCTAGTCTGCAATGTATTATTGATGCGGGGTGGGGTGTTGTTTTTGTTTGTTGACGTTGGCCACGTTGTATTGTGTCGGGCTTACCGTTTTTCAATAGCGAGGGATGGCAGGGGAATCCCCTGGTTTCTCGTTCTCAGGATATGTTGAAACTAAAATGGCTTTGGTTAAAGTAGTACGTGCAATCGATCAGCAGGCATTAGATTTCCGACCCTTTCCTCGCACAGCGTCCGTGCATGTATCTCATCTGCAATTACCGCGACAGGTCGTGACGAATGCGCTCGCACCGGTAACACTACATGTTTCTCAATCTGTATCAGGATTAAATCGATAGAACATGCTGACGATGGGCTCTTGAAGTCCGGGCTTTAGTTCGGATTCAAAGGATTAGCTTTTGATTTGTTGAAATTGATTGGAATTAGAAGCATTGCGACTCGGCGTGCAAATAAATATGGAGCTTGATTCTCACGGTTTAATCCGGGAGCGAGAGAGAAAGATTATAACGGTTTATTTGAACATCTGTTAGCAATGAGGTTTCGAGTGTAACTAGATTTTTTACCTTATTATGAGGGAAATGCTGTTAGTGCCTATTAGACGACTTATAATTTCCGTTCTGACAGCTACATAATGCAGAAGTTAATCTCAGCAATGAAATTACTGACAAAAAATATTTGGTTTCATTTTACCAAAAAACAAAAACAAAAAAAATCTATCTATATATATATACACATATATATTATTTATAGTTGATAAATGATTGATGGAATGAATGAATAAATATTTAGTTTAATTTAGCTTTTTTTTTAGCATTTTTGTAAACTAAATTTATTTTTATTTAACCTTATTTAAATAAAAATATTATTTATTATATATTTATGCTAAATATTGATTTGATATAAATAATTAATAAATAATATTTAGTTTAATTTAGCTTTTTTTACATTTGTCAACTAATTTTTTATTGTATTAAATCATTATTGTATTAAAGTTATATTTGTTGAACCAATTCTAGTGCCGTTTAGAGTATAATTAACTTCAAATTATTAAATATGACATGACAAAGTATTTAAATCTTATAATTAAATAAAAGATAATTACATAAAAATATATATTCAAATCAAAAGACAAAAACAATGACTAAAACAAAAAAAAAATCTATCTAAATATTAGACCTGAATACTAAAGAAAATTATTTTTGATGGAAAAAGTCAAGTTTAACATGCATTATTTATTTATTTATTTTTTTAAAGCGTGGCCATGGATTAATTTCTTGGCTGCTGGTCTGCCGTTTCTACGCTTTCTGTTAGGTGCAAGAAATACCCGTCATGTGTTACATTTTTCTCTGCCTTGGGGCTCAAGCTACTTTTGTTCTTGTGGCGCGCCATGCCAAGTTAACCCATCTGCATCATAGTGTTATCTCTGTGTTTCTGTCCTGAGCCTGCTGGCGTTGCCAGGTCATTAAACTATATCTCCACGCAGCTGAGCCTGTTCTGTAGCCGTAATAAGCATCGCAGCTATTTATTAGAGTGTATTTCTGCTTTATTTATCAGTAATCGGTTGTGAAGGTGCTAGCTTGAGTCTCACAGTAAAAAGAGAACCATATGTAGCTCTCATTTTTATGCCGTTATGTCTAGGGTGTTGTTTTATTGACTTGCGTTTGTTCTTCTGAGTCTCGTTCGGTTCAGTTCAGCCTATAAAAGAGGCATGTGAAGTAGTGGACGCTACGGTGAAGAGTCCTGTAGGGCTGTGAAACTTTAGAGGCATACGTGACAAATCCCCCAACCTTCCTCCCCCTTGTCTCACGGCCCTCCTTTTCCTTTCCTGCACTCTTTCACCCTAAGAGGGGATAAGTCTCTGATAAGAGCCAGACCAGTTTAGCCTGCCCCACCAGAAAAGCTTTTTCCCACCCTTCTCTTTCTCTCACGCGGTGTCTTCCTTGTTTGTACCTTTTTTCGCTCTTAAGGTGCAAAATTTTCAGGAAAAAAATCCAGTGTCTGTTGACAATAGTGTAGTGAAGTATAAAATACAGCTCACACAGATACACTTTCAAAACAAGTAGCTGTTTGTTGGGCAAAGTGGAAAAATCGTGAGTGGAATTTTTCGTAATTCCTAATTGCGTGGATTTGTATTGGACTGACTTGAGTTTGTGTGTGAAAATTTGCAGAACAACGGTAAATATGACTAAAACTTTAAATGCATTGAAACTGGGTAAAGCGAATATGCCCAACTCTTTTCGGAATGGCCCAGTTTTTTTTACATTGCGCTATTTTTACCTTAGCACACAATCTTAAAATTATCCATACATGTTTGTCAGTTAATTTGTGTATGCAGGACTCAATTTGACTTAAGGTCGTCACTTAAATATCATTGCACACTCCAAAACAACCTTTGCAAACACAGTTAATGTAGTTGAATCTAGTTGTATTAGGGTTAAACCAACCCTTATTACATACCAGGGGAGTGTTTATGTAAGACATTGTCGCGTTCAAAAACAAGCCCTCTTGTTTTACGTTGCACAATTTTTTTTACTTGACGCACCAGTGTAACATTCATACATGGTATCTACACATCCACAGTTAATTTGTGTACGCGGGAAATGTCTTTGCTTAAATATCATCGCACACTCCAAAATAACCTTCACAAACACAGTTAACGTTTACGAAGAACATCTAGTTTGAATCAAGGCTTGTATTTGGGCTCAACCAAACCTTTTTGGATGCATTTATTAAGAGGACACGTTGCGTTGAAAAACAAGCTCTCATTTTTACGTTGCTCTATTTTTTTTCTTAATGCATGATCGTAAAAACATTTGTACATGTTATTCTACACATCCCATGTCCACAGTTAATTTGTGAATGGTGGGCTAAATTTGAGTTAAAGTCTGAAATATCATTGCGCACTTCAAAACAAACTTCGCAAACACAGTGAATGTTTACGAAGAATGTCTAGTCCAATGAAGGCTTTTATTTGGGTTCAGCTAACTTTGATCCGACACAATGTTGCATTCAAAAACAAGGTCTCAGGGTCTCTCGTTTGTACGTTGCGCTATTTTTAACGTGACACACCATTTTAAAAACATTAATGCGTGTTCTTCTACAAATCCCACATCCGCAGTTAGTTTGAGAAACCTGGACTCAATTTGCAAAACAGCCTTCACGCAAACAGTGAATGTTTACGAAATATACCCAATCAAATCGAGGCTTTGGATTGCATGGATTTATGCAAGACACGTTGCATTTGAAAACAAGGTCTGAGGGTCTCTTGTTTTTACATTGCGCCGTTTTTAATCTTATTTGAATGTGTATGTTAAGACTTAAGACTTGACTTTTCAGAGATAGTTAGAATGCTAATTAAAAACTAAATCTACATAAACTACCTGTAGGTAATTGACTAGTCAGTTGTTGGACCGGCGTGACCCGTCCCTATTAGGAAGTTCTCCGTTCAATGGCCAAACGTGATTCCACTGGCAGTTAGGAAATGAGAAGTCCTCTGAGCGTGTTTCCAGGCCATTTGGAGTCAAGATGATGCACTTTAGACACACTCTCAGACACCCATCGCTCACTGTAAATCCTAAGCACTTTAAGAATGCTTGCCCGTGGTGGGGAGTGAAAACATAAAAGCGGGATCAACAGAAGGGTTGCCTGGTAACAGTAGACGGCAGTCACAGTAGCTCATGGGAGCCCAGACGAGGCGCGGGGTCGACCCTGTTTCCTGACGTGACTCCCTTCTGACTTCATATGCTGGAAAACTGTTCTTGTCTCAAACCTGCAGGTTCAACCTGACCTTATTACTACTAGCACTATAACTAAATATTAAAATTACTACTAGCACTATAACTAAATATTAAAATTACTACTAGCACTATAACTAAATATTAAAATTACTACTAGCACTATAACTAAATATTAAAATTACTACTAGCACTATAACTAAATATATTATATATATCTAGCACTATAACTAAATATTAAAATTACTACTAGCACTATAACTAAATATTAAAATTACTACTAGCACTATAACTAAATATTAAAATTACTACTAGCACTATAACTAAATATATTATATATATAAAAATATTCATTTATTAATTTAAAATATTTTTTAGTGTTTATTGTATGGTGTAAATATTTTTTTTATAGTTTTAATGTGGGTCTACTTATAATTTTAGTTTAATTTCTTTAGTTATTTTAAGTACATTTTTTAGATTAATTTATATTTGTTTAATTTTTACATAACTTATATTTTTATTGTTTCCCATTTTAGTTAACAAAATATAAGCACTTTTAATCCAATATCTTAAATATTTCATTGTATAGGCACAAAAATACATTATTATTATTACATTATTATACACATTTATTTATTTATTAACACTTCTATAGTTTATTTACCTTTTGGTTTTATTTATTCAGATGTTATGTTAATTTATATTATTTGTATTTATTTGAATTATAATTCTAAAAATTATGATTATAATTAGATTTTTATTTATTTCTTGTTTACATTGGCAAGATATAGGCCCTTATATTTTATAAGTTAATGTTTCATATTTTATGTTTTTAGATATTTATATATTTTAAGGGCTTAAATATAACACATTTATTTATTTGTTTGTTTATTTGCAATTCTGTAATTTATCTACTTTTTAATTAATTTTTTTTGTTAAAGTGTCAAGTCAAGTCACCTTTATTTATATAGCGCTTTTAACAAAGTGGACATTTTTATTAATTTATATTTATTAATTTTATATATTTTTATAGTTTATATTTAGATTTTTTTTTACATGTTTCAAGTTTGAATCGGCTAAATATAAGCCATTATTGTATATAAATAAATTATAGCATTATTCATTTGTTTACTTGTTTCTAGTTTTATAGTTGTTTCAGTTTTATTTAAGTGGTTATAGTAATTTATACTTATTTCATTCTGATTTTTGAGCTTGATTTTTTTTAAGCTTGAATGTTTTATATAAGGGCTTAAATATAATAATAATTAAATTATTAAATGTAATAATTAAATAAATAATAATAATAATAATTATTATTATTATTTGTGACATCTGCTTAACCAAAATCGAAGAGAAACAAGTTTACTTGCAGTGAAGTATTTATTTTACTAGTTTAATCGAGTTGTTTACCTTTGTTTATGAGGTGACTGTGACATTGGGCTTTTATTATATTATTTCTAGTGTGAGTTTGTGTCCTACAGGAACGGGTAGGGTTCTGGAGCTGCATGTGTGAAAGCTGTGCACTGCAACAGCTGGCTGGCCAATATTAAACCCTGCCTAGCACTATAACTAAATATATTATATATATAAAAATATTCATTTATTAATTTAAAATATTTTTTAGTGTTTATTGTATGGTGTAAATATTTTTTTTATAGTTTTAATGTGGGTCTACTTATAATTTTAGTTTAATTTCTTTAGTTATTTTAAGTACATTTTTTAGATTAATTTATATTTGTTTAATTTTTACATAACTTATATTTTTATTGTTTCCCATTTTAGTTAACAAAATATAAGCACTTTTAATCCAATATCTTAAATATTTCATTGTATAGGCACAAAAATACATTATTATTATTACATTATTATACACATTTATTTATTTATTAACACTTCTATAGTTTATTTACCTTTTGGTTTTATTTATTCAGATGTTATGTTAATTTATATTATTTGTATTTATTTGAATTATAATTCTAAAAATTATGATTATAATTAGATTTTTATTTATTTCTTGTTTACATTGGCAAGATATAGGCCCTTATATTTTATAAGTTAATGTTTCATATTTTATGTTTTTAGATATTTATATATTTTAAGGGCTTAAATATAACACATTTATTTATTTGTTTGTTTATTTGCAATTCTGTAATTTATCTACTTTTTAATTAATTTTTTTTGTTAAAGTGTCAAGTCAAGTCACCTTTATTTATATAGCGCTTTTAACAAAGTGGACATTTTTATTAATTTATATTTATTAATTTTATATATTTTTATAGTTTATATTTAGATTTTTTTTTACATGTTTCAAGTTTGAATCGGCTAAATATAAGCCATTATTGTATATAAATAAATTATAGCATTATTCATTTGTTTACTTGTTTCTAGTTTTATAGTTGTTTCAGTTTTATTTAAGTGGTTATAGTAATTTATACTTATTTCATTCTGATTTTTGAGCTTGATTTTTTTTAAGCTTGAATGTTTTATATAAGGGCTTAAATATAATAATAATTAAATTATTAAATGTAATAATTAAATAAATAATAATAATAATAATTATTATTATTATTTGTGACATCTGCTTAACCAAAATCGAAGAGAAACAAGTTTACTTGCAGTGAAGTATTTATTTTACTAGTTTAATCGAGTTGTTTACCTTTGTTTATGAGGTGACTGTGACATTGGGCTTTTATTATATTATTTCTAGTGTGAGTTTGTGTCCTACAGGAACGGGTAGGGTTCTGGAGCTGCATGTGTGAAAGCTGTGCACTGCAACAGCTGGCTGGCCAATATTAAACCCTGCGGTCTTCCACAGCACTGCTCTTCTCACAGCTGTGATTAGTGGCCATCCGGTCTGTCCCGTAACCAGTGGTGGAAAGAGTACTGAAAAAATATACTCAAGTAAAAGTACCATTACCTTCCAAAAAACGTAGTGTGAGTAGAGTAAAAGTACTTGTCCAAAAAACTACTTGAGTAAGAGTAAAAGAGTAGCCTATTTAAAAGTACTCATGAGTA
>NW_015505336.1:541933-545837 GCF_001515645.1 Sinocyclocheilus grahami
GGGTCATCAATAAGGTGCAGATTTGGTCCTCAATTTGTGTTTCCAACACACTTTTTCACAGCGCGCATCACACGCTCAAACTCATCAAAAGTCAACAAGTTCAACAAGCAACAACAACGACTTATCCAAGTGACTGCTGCAGAACACACGCGAGAGAGAGAAGAGGCAGCGTAGATCGGAGATCACGCGTCTCATAAGTGAGTGGGAATTTACAGAACGTGGCACTTGTGGGAGTTGTCACTGTATGCAATACCCGCAACCTCACACCAAATTTCAGGCCGTGTAGATAGGCAAGCATATATACAAATCATTTAGTAAGCAGAAATCCGAAATTTACCTTAACATATTAAGTTAGAGGAAGATGCGACTGAATTGATGCTTGAAGAACGCACTTCCAGCAGCCATGATAAACAGTTGGCGGTTAAAGTTTTCTATGCACAATTTGATTTGACGAAAGTCACGAGACCTATTACTCTCTATCCAATCATGTTGATGGATAAAAATAAAATGAAAATAAGCATGTAACGACCACAAACGGAGGAAAATAGTGGCGTAAAAGTACCGATACATCACTTAAAATGTACTCAAGTAAAAGTAAAAGTACACAATTTTTAAACTACTCAAAAAAGTAATTACTGATAAAAACTACTTAATTACTGTAACGTGAGTATTTGTAATTCGTTACTTCACACCCCTGCCCGTAACCTTAAGCTCAAGAGTCCAGACCTCTGTGGACAGTAAGTGAGACCAGCGAGTTAGTCCGAGACTATACACAGAGAGAAAGGGAGGGGGAAAAGCAAAGCCGATTGATTTGATAGTTTGTTATCATTGGCCTGGGGATCAGCATGCTGGCTGGTGCGGGTGGTGGAGGGGTGTAGCTGATCCACCCGGTAAGCTGATAAATATTTAAGAGCGTTTAGAGCCAGAGGATGGTACAGTTGGAGCTCCTCATCTGGGTTCTTTAATTAGGAGGCATTCTGCTCCAGTGCCCTCTGCCTTCCGCATCCAGGGAGATGTGGGGTAGAGAGAGAGAGGGGCAGTGGGGCGGCTTGCCTGGACCCTCAACCGAGAGAGAGAGAGAGAGAGAGAGAGAGAAAAGATCAGCGCAAGTCTGCCAGCGTCTGCTGGGTGACATTAAACATCAACAGATGCTGTGCACATATTGCGGGCTGAGATGCGGCGCTTCCACAGAAGGCCCTCTTTTTTTATTTGTCGTAATCACAACATCCGTTCAAACAAATGACGAGGAGCAAAGCCCTGGAGTAAACAATTAAAAAAATGCAACTGAAATGAAAAACAAAGGCATCGGCGACCACAAAAAAAAACGTACAACCCCATCCAGCTGTGTCTCGCAGTGGATATTTTTATTGGGCCCGGTCGCGTCCGTGTTTCTGGATGGTGTGAAGCCACGTTGGATGCGTATCTCAGGGTGATGGATATGATATCTCGGCCCTGCGTGAGGATTGGTGGGGGTTTGGAGAGAGAGCAGAGCTCTGATGAGTGGCGTACAGATAAGTGGCGTCCCACCTGCTGCTGCTGTTGTCACAGACCTGCTTGATCACAGGGTTTGATTCTGCCCACAGATGGGCTGCTAGCTGGCCTGCTCTCCTTTAAACTGCCCCACACAATGCGTCCATCCATCCATCCATCCATCCATCCATCCATCCATCTATCCATCTATCTATCTATCATTCTATATATCTGTTGTTCTATCATTCTATCGTTCTATTTGTTGTCCATTGTTCTGTCTGTTTCTGTCTTTCTCTATTTTATTTCATCCTATTGTTTGGTCATACTTTCTATCATTCTGTATATCTTACATTCATTTATGGTCTGTCATGCTGTAAGGCCTATAAACATTTAAACTTCAAGGCTTTTTAAACTTTCAAAAAAGATTTTGTAAAGCTAAAATTGCTCTCAACAAACTTTGCTCGTCTATTTAAAAAAAGTTACGAATTTCAATCTAAATTCTACCTCCTCAAAATCAAATCGCACTTTCAGTTGAGTTGAAAGGCATTATCGGTTCAGCTGCGAACAGCGCACAGCCCTGCTCCTCACGCTGAACCTGAATGTCGCTGCCCTTCACTGCCGCCCCGCTGTGATGACCTCACACAGTCACTGCGTCTGTAAATAATACCGCTGCGCATTGCTTTGAAATGACAGCGTCCCTCTGTGTCTCATAAATGATACTGTCACGCGCCTTCCATTATTGAGGAGGCTTGCGGTCCGGTTAGACCGGTTACGTAAATTGCATAAATCTCCCGGTTCTTTGCTTCTCGGCTCGCCAGAGCACACAGAGAGTCTTACTAAGCCTCGAAGCGGCGTAACACACGGCCAATAAAGCTATGGGATGTGTAATTAAACAGAAGCGAACACACAGGGCCTGGGCAGTGTGTTTGCATGTGTGCGTGCCTCCGTGCTCCGCCACGGAGCGCAGGTGGGTGGCAGGGAGCATGGAGCTGCGAGAGGAGGCCAGGTTAAGCTTGCATTACAACTCATGAATCTTTCAGATCACCCTGCTCAACAAGTGCATGCCGTTCTCTCGCGCACGAATATGGTTTTTAAAAATAAATAACAGCTGAAAATGGAGGTATAGTAATTTAAGAACTTTCAGTAGGATCAGGGTGTTGTGCAAAAACGAGGATAAGAAGCAAAGAAATAAATGCAAGCCGTATCCTTTGAGGTGTGCCCCTGACCTCCCTGCATCACTGTGGTCGTTTTCACCGCCTCGACTGCTGCAATAAGGAGGCTTTATGTGCACTGAGCCCGGGGCCATAGCGTCAGGAGCTGAGGACCTCTGCACCAGGAAATGCTTTAGGGATCTGCTCTTTCGCACAGTCGGTCTCCCACGGACTCCGGGAGACCATTTTATCTCCAGTTGCTAGGATAACAACTCTAAGCTTCCAGCAGTCAGAAGGCCTGCTGGGCCTTTTTCTGTCAGACAGAAAGAATGCAACATTTTTTGAAGGGGTTTGTTATTAAAAAAATTATTTTAACGGTTCATCCCGGATCTGAGGGTTTTTTTTTTTTTTTTTTACATTTATACCGTTTTTTTTTGGGTTATATTTTTGGAGTAGTCCAAGATAGGGAGGGAAGAAGTGTTTGGCAACCCTTTTTTATCGCTAGGGTTAAAAAGACAAAGAAATCAAGGTTCGGCGGGGCGAGGGACTAATGAAATGGTTAAAATAGATAAATGAGAAGTGTGAGGGCCACGGCAACTCTGACTGACTGCGTCCCGCCAGGATTAAGTGGACTCCTCCTGTTCCCTTTGTGCACTTTTCCCAGCAGCACAATTGGGTCTGAGTTGCGAGCACAAGTGCTCCGCAAAAAGCCGCACAGCAGCCACTTTCATTCTCCATTCTTTGGTCATGGCGAGACATGCCGGGCTGTAATTATGGGGCTCTTTCAGTCACCCACAGACCCTTCAGTCTGACCCCAGACACCTTGACAACACCTTGCCTATCAAGATCTGAGAAATACTGCAGAATTTTTGTTAAGACTCTGACTGACTGCGTCCCGCCAGGATTAAGTGGACTCCTCCTGTTCCCTTTGTGCACTTTTCCCAGCAGCACAATTGGGTCTGAGTTGCGAGCACAAGTGCTCCGCAAAAAGCCGCACAGCAGCCACTTTCATTCTCCATTCTTTGGTCATGGCGAGACATGCCGGTCTGTAATTATGGGGCTCTTTCAGTCACCCACAGACCCTTCAGTCTGACCCCAGACACCTTGACAACACCTTGCCTATCAAGATCTGAGAAATACTGCAGAATTTTTGTTAAACAGTCACTATGCTGCTTTTATCAGACAATTGGTTTGTTTGGTCTTTATTCAAAAGTGTAGCAAACAAGACTTTAGTTTAGAAGAAAACAAGATCTATCTATCTATCTATCTATCTATCTATCTAT
>NW_015505336.1:546191-575503 GCF_001515645.1 Sinocyclocheilus grahami
TGAATCTTTCAGATCACCCTGCTCAACAAGTGCATGCCGTTCTTGCTTTCTCTTGTGCACAAATATAATTTTTTTAAATAAATAACAGCTGAAAATGGAGGTATAGTAATTTAAGAACTTTCAGTAGGATCAGGGTGTTGTGCAAAAACGAGGATAAGAAGCAAAGAAATAAATGCAAGCCGTATCCTTTGAGGTGTGCCCCTGACCTCCCTGCATCACTGTGGTCGTTTTCACCGCCTCGACTGCTGCAATAAGGAGGCTTTATGTGCACTGAGCCCGGGGCCATAGCGTCAGGAGCTGAGGACCTCTGCACCAGGAAATGCTTTAGGGATCTGCTCTTTCGCACAGTCAGTCTCCCACGGACTCCGGGAGACCATTTTATCTCCAGTTGCTAGGATAACAACTCTAAGCTTCCAGCAGTCAGAAGGCCTGCTGGGCCTTTTTCTGTCAGACAGAAAGAATGCAACATTTTTTGAAGGGGTTTGTTATTAAAAAAATTATTTTAACGGTTCATCCCGGATCTGAGGGTTTTTTTTTTTTTTTTTACATTTATACCGTTTTTTTTTGGGTTATATTTTTGGAGTAGTCCAAGATAGGGAGGGAAGAAGTGTTTGGCAACCCTTTTTTATCGCTAGGGTTAAAAAGACAAAGAAATCAAGGTTCGGCGGGGCGAGGGACTAATGAAATGGTTAAAATAGATAAATGAGAAGTGTGAGGGCCACGGCGACTCTGACTGACTGCGTCCCGCCAGGATTAAGTGGACTCCTCCTGTTCCCTTTGTGCACTTTTCCCAGCAGCACAATTGGGTCTGAGTTGCGAGCACAAGTGCTCCGCAAAAAGCCGCACAGCAGCCACTTTCATTCTCCATTCTTTGGTCATGGCGAGACATGCCGGTCTGTAATTATGGGGCTCTTTCAGTCACCCACAGACCCTTCAGTCTGACCCCAGACACCTTGACAACACCTTGCCTATCAAGATCTGAGAAATACTGCAGAATTTTTGTTAAACAGTCACTATGCTGCTTTTATCAGACAATTGGTTTGTTTGGTCTTTATTCAAAAGTGTAGCAAACAAGACTTTAGTTTAGAAGAAAACAAGATCTATCTATCTATCTATCTATCTATCTATCTATTTATCTATCTATCTATCTATCGTTCGTTCGTTCGTTCGTTCGTCGATTTATTGTTCATTCTATCTATTGTCAGTTCTATTGATTGTTCTGTCTGTCTATCTATCTAGCTATCGTTTGCTCATTCGTTCATTCTATTTATCATACATTCTATCTATTGTTTGTTCTATCGATTGTTGTATCTATCTATCTATCTATCGTTCTATCTATCGTTCTATCTGTCGTTCGTTAGTTAGTTCGTTCATTCATCAATTTATTGTTCATTCTATCTATTGTCAGTTCTATTGATTGTTCTGTCTGTCTGTATCTATCATTTGTTCGTTCATTCGTTCATTCTATTAATCATACATTCTGTCTATTGTTTGTTCTATCGATTGTTGTTGTCTGTCTATCTATCTATCGTTCTATCGTTCGTTCAACACTTTTTTTTCAAAACTTAAAACTTAACAAAAGTTGCTTATCTAGTTAAAAAAACACCTATTTTAATTCTACCTCCTTACATTAAAATTCAAATCGCAGTTCTGCATGATGTTTGCTACCTCAATTAAATTAAGAGGCTGGACTGGTATTTAAAAGCCCCTGTCAGTTCATTTCTAAACGGCCACAGCCCTGTTATAAAGACTTTGTTTGTTGTTAAGCAAAGGGGCACCGGACTGTTTCGGGCACAGCCCAGGTTAGTGTGTCCCACAGCCTGTGCTCCAGGCTGCTTACGTGGCCTACTTCCCACCGTGGTCAGTGGGTCGGCTGTCCCGGAGTGAACCCTTTTCACTCTGCGGCCTTCCTCTGTCTAATGATACTTAGAGCTTAATCGCTCTGGACTTTCCAATTACGCCAAGGCTTTAGCGCACTGCTCCTTTTGCAGCAGCAAAAACACTGGAGTTCTTCTTCCCTGCTTTAATCCAGGCGGTGAAAACGGAGCCGTTGTTGCAGAATTGTTGCAGTTGTCAAATATACAGTAGTACAGTACAACCCTGATTGCTCAGCCTGTGGGCAGGGATTGTTCTCCCAAGAAAGAGCTGGAATGGATGAGAGAGAGAGAGAAAGAGGCTGCTGTTGGCCCACAGGGACAGAGGGGTCGCGGCGGAGCAGACAAGAGGAACACACTTTTTTGTGGGGGTGTGGTGTTGGTGGAGAGGGGGGGTCAGTGCGAGGGCAGCGGTGAGGGAAGATGAAGTATACGCCACAGGCTGACAGCCACACAGGAAGTACATCACAGTCAAACCAAGCGAAGACCCCCCAACGTTCCCCCTCCCTTGTATCGCCCCCAGCCCACTTTGGGAACTTCTCAGCGTGGTTTGTGCCTTGTGATCTCCTCTCTGATGTGATGAGGGAGGCGGAGGTTCAGTCGAGGAAATCCAAAACACAACAGCGGGCATCATCGTCTCAGATGATGTTAGTGTATGTGTCAAACCTGCTAGAGACTTAAACTTACCTTTATGAAGAACAAAAGGGGCGTTGAAAAGCTACTCACACAGTTAGACACTTTATTTGGTTTATAGCATTGTGCTTATAGGTTTCCTCTAGTTTATTTCTTTTATTTGATAAATGATGAGTATATTAATTGATGATTTGGAATTTGGGGAAACAAATAAGATGTAGAATCACAATTCAGATTTAAGGAAGCAGAATGAAAATATAGCTTCAATTAATAGTTTTTTAATTAACAAAATAGCTGTTTTAATTACATAAAGAAGGATTGTCAATGACATGTTTTGAAGTTTGAATATGTTTTAAATGTTTTAAAAAACATAGAAATGTGATGAATTTCTATAAAATTATGTACTTAGTTTTTTTTTATTGTATCACTTTTTAGTTAGTTATATTTATATTTTTATTTAATAATTTATTTTATATTTTATCAGTAATTTTTATAAATTTTATTTTATATGTATTGTTTTATTCTATTTATTTTTGCTTTTTATCTGTATAATTTTAATATTTCGTTTAATATTAACATTAATTTTATTATATATTGCAAATGTAATAATATATGTAGAGAGAGAGCGCACTTTATTTATTATTTCACATTTAACAACTTAATGGAAAACCACTTAATTTCCCAGAATACCTTTCCTGGATTTTTTTTTAATAATTTTTTTTTTCTCTAAATCTAGATTTGATTTTCTAAAGATCTCTAAAAGTAATTGAATGGAGCTTTTCTCTAGTAATTTACATTTAATTTTTTTAGATGTTTAGCAGTTACAGCTGGAAGACCGAGAAGCTGTTTTTTAGCTATTCGTCTTTAGTTTCTCGAGCTCCTCTTGGTTTTTTCAAAGCTTGATTATTTCAAGATCCGAACTATAAATCTAATCTTCACTTCTTGGTTTATTTATATAGGCCCTAAAATATCTCATGAGGCCTGACACTTATTCACAAATGCGTGTGCGTGGATGCGTGTGTCGGCACTTATGACTTTGTGTGGGGCCTCCCGGTGAAAGTGCTTTCTCTGTGTTCGGGTCACAACACCCAGGTCACAGGGGTCAAATACGCCTGCTGTGGAGCAATCTGGGTCAGCGCGGCAGTGACAGAAAGAGCCGGAGAGGTTGTATGTCACAGGAACAGGTGGCCCTCTTTGACACCACGCTCAGTTTAGAGCGGGGCCAGGGGAACGGGAGTTTATGACAAAGCTTCAGTTTGGGACAGCTATTTTATCCAGCAGCAGGTCGTTTTCCAGCTCGCCTGGCCTTTAGCTCGACTGGCTCATGTAGCTGTTTAGCCTTTATCACAAGCTGTGTAGCTAGTCTCTTTGCCTGGAGCTATTATTATTCACCGAGGGAGTTTAGAGTGTGTAGGGAAGTGTTTGGGGGTGGGGGAAGCTTGCAGGAGTCCGCTTTGGCTTGCAGATTAACAACAAACCAAATCTTGGAGCGAGCCACTGTCCGCAGCGAAGAGTTGTGGTTGGCTCTGCACATCGGGCCGTGGAATATTTGATTGGGAGACTGGGAGCAAAGCCATGCCTGGCGCTGGCAGTCAACTTAAGAAGCCTGTAGGAAAGCGAGAGGGAGAAGGAAAGAGCTGGCTTTCAGGAACAACAGTGATGTGACCCAAACTCACACCGTCTCCTCTGTGCGCCATTCAGTTTGGCTAAATCGATTTGATTCAGGTTTACGAGCTCAAATTGGTTTTTGATTCATAAACTTTCAGGTGCAATTTAGATGATTCAGATTTATTAGGTATATTTCATCTCAGTATTGACTGATTGTTTTTGATTCGATTGATTGATTTATATTTATATTTGATTCTCATGTAGATTTGAGTAAATTGAATTCAGATACACAGGCTTTTGATTTGTTTCGGATTCATAAACTTTAGATTCCAGTTCTGATTAGATTCTGATTTTGTGTCATTATAATTAATTATCAATACAGAATTTGATTAAAATTCAGAAGACCAGATCAATTTAATTTGATTCTGATTCAAAAACCCTTGATTCAAATTTGTTCAATTCAGAATCATTTATACATATTTCATCTCAATTTGGCTCTGTATCTTTTCTGATTCTTTTTGAGTCTGATTCACAAGCTTGATTGAATTGATTCAAAAGATTTGATTTATAAATTCTCGATTTCAATAACAATTTGATTCTCATTCGTTTGGGTATATTTCAGCACGGTATGGCTCGGTATCATTGCTGATTTTGATTCTGATCACAAGCTTTGTGAAAATTGAATCAAATGAAAATGTGAATTAAATGAAATCTTATTTTTGGCTCAGTATGGGTTATCAATACAGATTCAAACTTCCTCATTTGATTAATTGTAGTTAGCAAGCTCATTTTTATCTAATTTGTTTGAATTCCAATTCACAAGCTCCTGGTTCTGATCTGATTTTAAATCTATCGGTTGTATCAATTCTAATGTTGTTATTCAAATTTGTATCTTCTAATTCTGTAAATTATACAGAACAGTGTTTCAGACTACTTCAAAAGTAACTGTATTCATTAAAGAACTGGGCTCATAGGAGTCCTTATTTCATGAGTCAGACTACACTTCCACTCTGTTTTTGATTCACTAAAAAGAATCATTTCATAAGAGACATTAGTTTGTGAATAATTTAGGCTACGCTGGTAGCAATCAGCACAATCAGCTCAAATGAGTCATCTGTTCATGAATTGGGCTACACTGCTCACCCTGTCTGTGTTGGGTTCAGTGAAATGAATCAGCTCAATAGAATCATTTACTTGCACTTCAGACTTCTCTGGTCATGCTATGCGTTTTATAAGAGTTGTTTATCTTTTTGTATTGTTGACAAAGTCTCAAAGCAATGTAATATGGTCTTTATCAGTTAATGTGCCTCATACTCCAGACTCTGAGCGGAGATTCCTCTTGGTAAGGAAAAGATGTTGCACTGTCATGGCTGACAGCGGAGGATCAGTCAATGGACTCTCATTAAACTCATTTGCTCTGCTGAGGGATAATAAGACGGCTGTTCCTTCCATCTGAAACCTGAGCTCCTCTGCATTTTATGGACTCACTTTTCTCCATTAATGCTCAGGTTTATTTTTGGGCCTGGTTTTTGCTTGTTAATAAGGTATACAGAACAATGGCCCATTCAGGGAGCTGCGTAGGAGAAGAACTTGGTGTTGTGTCTGCTCCTTCCATAGCCAAAGTTTTTGTTTCAGATTACTTTACCTCTTCCTGAAGGAGCTGCATTCTAGCGCAGTGAGAATTTGAAAGGTTCATGAGCTGTGAGGAAGCCCCTTTCCATAGGCTGTGATCGTTAATGTGAGGTCGCCCCCCTTCCCAGCTTTCGGCCAGCATGTTATTTATTATTCAGTGAGAGCTATTACTGTGGATAAGAGGCTCCTCTCAGGCCTGTATCGATTGCTTTAATTGCTCCAAAACATTGTCAACTCTTAAGATAGATATTAAAGAAAGAGGCTTCCAGCATGCATGACAATAAGGCCAAGTCAACGCCGTTCAAAAAAATCTCCCTCGCCGCCGTGTTTCTCTGATAACGTAATCAATAACATCTTGTGAACATAAGCATTCACTCTTGCCGAAAGGAGAATGGAAGAGCCGCATCCAGCACCTTCCCATGCTGAATCGATACGGTTTGGAAAAGAGAGCTGCAGTAGGATGGTCAATGACGTGAGCCGCTTTTTATTTATTTATTCAAAATTGCATTAAAAAGGCCATTGATTTAGACGATGTAAACAATGTACCTCTTCTTTGAGCATGCTTGTTTGTTTTTTGTGTTGCATACATTTTGACGCTTTTTATGCCTAAAATATAAATATAAAAGGTAATAATGATTTATTATGCATTTCGTGTACAGAATTCAAAAATTTTATAAAATTGGTTTTTAAAAAATTGACATTACATTTTTTTTAAATTAATTTTGTGTTAAATTTAATGTAGTAAATTAAATACATTATATATATATATATTTGTATACATTAAATATTTTATACATTTACATTATTTATATTTTAAATGGGTCCTATTATGCTCTTTTACAAAGTCTTGATTTTGTTTTGGGGGTGTACTAGAACAGGCTCTCATACTAGGTTGTTCGAAAAACATTATTTTTCACATATTTTACATTATTACAACACCTCTCTCCCCAGTCTGGCATGAACGGCTCGAATAGTTCCTGTATCAAATGAAGGCCCGCCTTCTGAAATACAAAATGTGCTGTGATTGGTTAGCTGGGCCAGTGTGTGTTGTGATTGACAGCACTCGGTGCCTGGTCGGGAAATGTCATGCCCCTTACATAGCCGCCTGCTGCGAGCTTCAGTGTAAATATTGCGTCAAAATCAAATCAATGAACTAAAGTTGAAAAAGTGGAAAAAGCATAATAGGACCCCTTTAAAAAACTACTTTTCACCAAATGTCATGTGAGGCAGCCAACATGCAATAATAAATATATACATAAATAAAAGCTCAACTCTGGTTGTAAAATGTCATAAAATGTTTGACACTACATGAACATGCAACCTTTCTTGAAAAATTGTGGATGTTTTTAAAACTACCTGTAAAATTTGGCACGTTTTTAACTGGATATATATATATGTTTGGTGTTTTTGCTTTATTATGATGGGACAATTATTAGACAGGAAGCAAAGTGGGAGAGAGAGAGGGACTGGATCGAGAAAGGTCCACGAGCTGGGACTCGAACTCGGGACGCCCGAAGCGCAACGGTGCTATATTTTTTCTCTACCGCTGATGCTCTTATATGTCATTGACCCAGTGGGTTCGTGACTCTTTTAAAGGCCACAGTGTGAAACGTGAGGACGCTGCATCACCTGTGGAGCCTCAAATCCCCCAACATCTCCCATCTCTAATCCAAGCTGCCCGTGCTCAGTCTATAAACCCAGATGGAGCAGCGCAAGCGTTTACTGTCTGTCATGACTCTGATCTGATTTCCAAACCGAGCTGAGGTCAGCCGAGGCTATGTGCCCAGCGCGCAAAGCCATAGTGCATCAGAAACGTAGACTCCCGTGCCAACCAGCACTGCTTACTGCATGACGTTCTCTTCGCTCGCTTTGCGCATGTGAATTCCAAGAGGAAGAGGGACGTTTTGAAAGCGCAGCGAAGGAAGACGAAGAATAAAAGTGTTTAAATAGAATGGAGGAGGTGGAGATTAACATTGAGCTTTAAACGTCTCCCAAGTAGCACAGAGAAGCTTAAAACTCTGGTCCGTCACACTCGCTGTCTGAACAATTTAAGAGCTGGAGAAGAAATGGTAGAAAACCAGTGGATTAAATGCACAAATTTCAACTAATGTAACTGTGACTAAATCCACGCCGAAGTGTGTTGCTTTGATATGACTGTTCAGTCGGGGACGCATGTCAAACTTTCAAGGCGATACAAAAACCCCTTTGTACACTGGATCTGCATGTTTAGACCTCGCGTTAGCAACTGGGTTGTTTAATTGCATTACCTTCCTCAGAGGACCAGCCCTGATGGACCCTGGCAGGCTGTAGTCCTTGATTAATCCCCGAGTTAAACACCGTCCACGTCCTGCCCAGCTGGACCCGTCCTGCTGCTCCCTCTGTCCTCGATTACACACTTTGAGATGGAGAGGAAGTGCACAGGTGCGATTTACTAAAGGAAATCCATGGGTAATCCAGCAATCCCGTCTGATTAAAGCTATTAGCCTGACTTCCTGAGAGAGGACAAGATGGAGAGGCCCAACTCCGTCCCCCAACCCTAACCCTGCATGCTTTTGCGCGAAGGGGCACCAGAGGGCGACCGGCTCTGACCCCATCTGGTCACGCGGTGACCTCGCTCACACTTGGATTAACGGGCACAAAGCGGCGTTCCCTTGCCCCCCGATTGTCCTACACTGCAGCGCCCCCTCCTATTAGTTCTCAATCATATGGTCCGTCGGTCATGTGATTAATAGCGGGTCAGCTGTCTCTAAGAGGGCCGGTCTTGTGGAATGTGGGATAGTGGACTGTCCGTGGGGGGCGAGTGGGTCGGGGACTCTCTTTTGCTCGCTTTTGCTCTCTGGGACAAAGTTAAGTGGCGTGGCTTACAGAGTTCACAAGCGTGCCATGGCCAAGTTTATAGACAGTTTAAACACCTTTAGCCTAGTCTCATGGTCACAACATTGGCCTCAACCATAGTTCTTGCTGTTTTTAAAGGAGCTTAGTTCCCAGTACAGAAAAAGTGGAGCAATATATCAAACTTGGTGCATTTGCAGTAAGTCTTTCTGGTCTCCCGATTTATATCAGAGGTCGCGTTAACCGAAAATTCTCCGTCATTGACATAATTTTTTTAGCAGTGACAGAAAAATCTGAAGGCTGTCCGACACTTTGACAGATTACACTGAGGGTGATCTACTGTAATTTATAACTGTAATTCCCACCCCTGTCCAGTTGGTGGCGAGTGCGCTCCAGTGTGGCAGCAGAGCGCGGGATCATCAGCCTCCAGAACAAAAATAAAACTTTGCACTGCAACAATAAAACTGAAGTGAGATAAACAAACTGAGAAATGTTTCTTTTTAGTTAAAACAGATGCTGTCAAAGTTTTCCTTTGGGGACATAATTTGAAGTTGGAAAAAGGTAATAAATTGCAATATATCGCAGAATATCGCAATATATTTAAAATCGCAATAATATTGTATCGTGATAATATCATATCGTGAGGCCTCTGGTGATTCCCACCCCTATTTTGGATGCGATTAATCGCGATTAATCGTTTGACAGCACTAATCTGAAGTGTCTACAGCGATCTATCATGCCACATTAAAGAGTGCCAAAACGGTATTTATTGCTTGAATTTCCTAATAAAATGGACAGAATTTGAAATCTGAGACTTTGTTTCATATCAAAAGTAACAAAGCACAAAGCTTAGCCTAGTGCGATTTATTGGATGGGAGGCGTAATCACTGATGTGGCTGCACTATATGGTACTGTGCATTCATCAAATGAAAACAGCATCGATTGGGATTTAAGAATAGATATTGGTTCATAAAAATTATAATCTGTTAAAATAAAGAAATAATTTTTTTTTTTTACCAAGCCCTAGCATATTTTGTTGTTTTTAGTTGCCTCCACTCCGCTGTCACTGCGGGGTGGGTGTTGAACATGAAAAGTGATGCACATGATGTGTCTCTGTTCATCTGTTCTCTTCATAAATAAATAAATGCATAAGCCTGTATGCTCATCCTCTACGTGAACAACTTTGTTCAACGTGAACAAAAATAAAAGCAATTAAATGTGTTATTATGATTAAAATATGAAAATTAAAATGACGGGTAATAATAGATTATGACAGAATTTTTACGACCCTGTCCGTCAAAATGACAGGCAATGTAAAGTCTAACACAACCTAAAAAATAACATAAAAAAGCTTTTAAGTTGAACTTTTTGGTCACTGTGTGCATGAAATGTACTTATAGCCAGGATCTATGAAAATTGTGATCCATAAAAAATGTATTCTCTATTTTCTGTATTTCTCCATGTACATGTTATTGGTTTTTAAAGTTTTAACAGTGTCTGTTTACATTTTCGTCCTAGCATTTCAGCATTCATCTTTTTTCTCTTCATGCCAGAAACCAAAAAATTTCATTTTGCAGCCAAAATTTGTCTAAATGTAGAAACCAGCCTGAACTTCCACACAGGTCCCATAAGCGTAGCCGTTTCCTATCTCGAAACTGAATCGCATCAAGACACTGTTTTCTTACATCAAGTGGCTCAGAAATGCACATCAGCGGTTTCCACCCACATGAGTGCTTTCAACCGTCGGTCCCGCGATGTTCTCTTCACCCCACCATCCTCGACGCTCGCTCTCCAAACCTAAAGCATCCAAAATATTTGAGGATGACCTTGTAGAGCTGCTCGTGAGAGTCCCTGGGATAATTTATATATAAAATGTGGGGTTTGAAAAATTGCCATTTCCATCTTTAGGTGGCCGAGGCTCTCCATTACCAAAATGGGCTGAGTCACCACACCATGTGAATTTTAATAAGCAGCCTGCCCACAGCCTGGACCGCCTTGTCTCTTTTTCCCTTGCTCTCCTTCTCTCCCTCCCATCCTCCCCAGATCAGATGAAGCTGACTAGCTACTTTTTCTTTTACTCCTTTTGATTAATAGTTTTACGGATATCTGGACAGAGCAAAGTTCCTCGAACAATACCCGTTTCGGTTGGATCCTCATCTTGCGTTTTTGCGCATGTGCCATTGTTTCACTTTCAATAATAGATTGCCTTTTGTCTTTTTATTAAGAGCCTTTTAAGAGTCAGAGAGTGCGATGTCAATGTTTAATGTCGATGTTTACTTTTTATTCAATGAAAAGACTAGAGCGTACTCTGCCTTTGCAAATTGCCGAGCTGGAGAAACGTGGCAGATTCCGATATGGTTTGAATTAGCTTGTGTTTGTGTGTGTGTGCGCACATGGTAGAAGGCATAGGGCCAGCGCCGAGACAAAGGGCTCTGGAAATGTGTCGAACACAAGCTGTGGTTTTCCCTCATCTCCCACTTTCCCTTTCCCTCTCGCGGCTTCCTCCCTGACCACACATTTCCCCCGTCACCGCAGCCCGTGCCAGAGCCAAACACAAACAGCCCCCCTCCGCATTTCCAGCCTGATTGGACGCCATCGCAAACTTATATATAACGCAGGGAATACTCTCTCCGTTCTCAGCCCAGACAGGAAAAGCAGTTTCAAATCCCCTCCAACAATAATGAGCCTAACACTGGCGGATCAGCCGCCTTATCCCGGCTAAGGTCATTAGCGTGCCGGAACAAGTCGTTCTCTGCGCTGTAAGTACTTTACAAGGGAGAGCAGCTGTTTGACAAATCGTTGAAAGTATTTCTGTCATAGGTCTTTACTTAAATAAGATATTTGATGGATAAAGGAGGCCACGTAATATCCGCAATTAATAGCTAATTGCCATCATTTTCCTAGCAGTATTGCGTCATTCACATCTGTGTCCAACAGGCTCTCCAAATTCGGTTCTCCACCCTGGGAAGGGGTGAGTTCTGCCATCCCATAACTTGGCGTAATCCAGCCAGACCGGCCAGTTCTGACTTTAAAGACGGTTAGCATACGTTTGCCCATTTCCTGCGCTTGCAATAATGATTTAGCGCTAACCCGAAGGAGTGCACTGGCAAAAGAAGAGACGAAACTGTAACCTTGCTTAAGGGCTGATAGTGCAGCCGGACGTGCTTTGTGGAGGTTCAAGAAGAGAAGAGAAAAAAAAATGGCGAACAGAATGATGCTGATTGTGAATTTTTTACAGATAATTTACAGTGCTTTATTACTCTGTGTTCAGCACTTAATAGTCGTATTAATTAAATCTGAAATGACTTTGAACTTGGAATGAGTGTAATGTTTAATCGGATGAGTAGTTACAGTATGTGGCCGCTTCTTTCATAGTTTGAATACAGTGCCATTCTTTTAAATGAAATGACTTAATGATAATTATTAATAATATTTTTTAGTTGCATTGGAAAAAATATTGCTAATAATAATTAAAATAATTACAAATAAATAAATAAATAATTTTAAATATTATTCTGGTAATGCATTATTATTATTTTTAATGAATAGTAATTATAATTAAAATTGTATTAAATTACAAATAATATTTATTATATTTTAACTTTTTTAATATTCTCTCTGGAACTCAATGATTGTTATTAATAATTAATAAATTATTAAAATGTCATTTAAGTCAAATAGATATTCAGACCTTTCTATAGCTCAAATGAATTATTATTTTCTATAATAATTACATTTTCTATCAATAATTACCAGTTCTAATTAATTACTATTTTTATTACTAAATTATAAATGTATTTAAGTCAAACTGATATTCTGGCTTCTCATTGGGTCTCAATTATATATCACTAATTTTAATTAATTATAATAATTTTTATTATTATGTTTAGTCAAACTGATAATCTTTCTGGAACTCAATTATGTGGAATTATTAATAAAAATTACTATTATTAATGACCAATTATCGATGATTTATGATATTCTGACGATTATATAGTAGTAATTATTCTAATTATTTATACATTTATTAATAATAATACGTATTAAATTACAAATTATTTAAATCAAGACTGGCATATTATTGTAGCCCGATGATTCTGAAATTTCACGAATTCTAAATTGACAATAATACAATGATACTAATCATAATTTGCGTGCCACCTTGTTACATCTTCAGTAGCAGGGTCTCGAGCATGTTATTATATCAGCTCGTGTGCGCGTTTGCACGAACGAAGTTGATCATAGCTCGGCACAGCCTGTTATTGTCAGCTCCTGTTGTACAGATGCGGCTGCAGATGGGATTCCTGTACCTGCCTGCATAGCTAATGAATCCGAATGGCATTCCCCCTTATAAAGCATAAATATGTAATTTGTTCAGCTGTTGTAATGAAATATGTATGTGTGAAACAGCGATTGTTTGGGTCATTAACAGCATGCCACTGTGTATTAGCAACTTAGTGCTCAAGAACAACAGGAAAAAATCTGTAATAGCTTGAAAAATTCATCAGAGGGAATGCATTGTGGACGGGGAGACAGACTGCATCCCGTCTCCGTCATGCTTTGAGTATTCCGTCTGAACTGGGGGCATGAGGAGGAAGACCGAGATCCCTCGATCAGATGCCATTACATCTGCCGCAGGGGAAGATGACACTGATGTCCTTTGTGGAACGGCACCGATTACGACTCGACCGAGCAGGGATCCGGCATCTGCGTCTTCATTCGCAGGTGTTTACCTGTTTACTGTCAAACCTGGCCTGGCAAAAGTGAAAGAGCAGAGGTGCGAGATGGTTTTATAAGCATCTCTTTTAATAGCCGTGGTCCTGTCGCGAGGCCGCTCTGAAAGATAATCAGTTTGACCCGGCCCCTGCGGTTGGTGGAAGGGATCTATGGCAGGGTTAATTCCATCAGGCACAGGCCTCTGGGAAAAGAACATTCCACCTTGATCCTTTTTCATATGAGTCACTGATGCCTGGGAAGCCAGAAGACATGATGCGATTAGCCCCTGCACCTCTTTAACGCCAGCGCCACTCGCCCAACAACAAAACAAACACCGAAAAAAAGGTGCCCTCCCAGCTGGCGTCTCTCGCCCGGCTCACCTGACCCGGGCTAATGCCTCCAGCTGGTCCTAGAAGTTACCGTACAGATTGCGAATCAAATTAAGTCGCTATAAGACGTAATCAGACTTTTCCAAACCCTAATCTTCCAACAGTTTGCGTCAAGCTTTTAGGAAACCTCGAAAGGGCACTCGTGTCGGCCTGTCATGTGCTCGGAGGATTGTATCCAAACTTTGTCCATTGGTTGAGGATGCATCGGCTTTCCTAAATCGATTCGCCGTTGTTTACCTGCAATAAAGGTTTATGCGGTTAAAACGCAAGTTCGATATTGCCATGGTCGTGCCGATGTAAAAGAAATCATATTTAATAGCACTTATTGTTGATGTCTTTCTATTGAACGCAAAGCAGCTTTTTAGTGAATCAAAACATACAGTACAGAGTAGCGAAGTCTGATTCACATACAGGTGACTCTTATGAACTGGTTTATTTTAGTGATTCAGAAACATACAGTCAGATTCATAAAGCTCTCGATTCCTTTTTTGATTCAGTTTGATTTGGGTATATCTAATGGGACCCATCTTTTTGAAATAATAATTTAAGAATTCATTCATAAGGCTTATTTTTTTCGGGATCAGACTTCACTGGTCATGCATTATGGTTTTGATTCACTAAAAAGAACTGGGGTCTTGAATTGGACTTCACTGGTCGTGATCTATGTTTTTGATTCATAGGTTGTGTCATTTGTTTGTGAATTGGGCTGTTTTGTTTTAGTAATTCAAAAGCATATGGTGTGATCAGCAATATCCGATTCCCGTTAGCATAAATCGGTTCTTTTTTTGTGAATCAAAAACATAGAGTTCAACCAGTAAAGTCCAATTCCTGATCCTATTAGCCAGTTCTCTTAATGAATCACAAATATAGATTGCAACCAGTGATTTACAAACAAATGACTCTCATGAACAATTTTGTTTTAGTGGGGGAAAAAATTCAGTGCAACCAGCGTTGTCTAGTTCACTAACAAATGATTCTAATGGTTCTTTTTAGTGTTTTCAGTTGAGACTGATTTATGAGCAAATGACTCGTATGAGCCAGTTCTTTTTAGTGAAACAAAAACATAGAGTGCAACCAATGTAGCCCGATTCCCAAACAAATGACTCTCATGAACTAGTTTGTTTTAGGGACACAAAAATACAGTGTGACCGGTGGTCCGATTGTCAAAACAAATCACTCTAATGATCCAGTTCTTTTTAGTACCACAATTGTAGCCTGATTCGAAGCAGATGACTCATCTGAGCCGGTTTTTTTTAATGAATCAAAAACATACAGCGTGGCCAGTGCAGCCCGATTCACAAACAAATGACACCTATGAACTTGTTCTTTTTAATGAATCAAAACCATACAGCACAACCAATGAAGTCCAATTAATGATCCCAGTTTCTTTTAGTGAATCAAAACCATATAGCACAACCAGTGAAGTCTGATCCCTAACAAATGAGCCTTATGAATCAATTCTTTAATGAATATTTCAAAAAGACAAAAATGAACTGGTTCTTTTTGCTGAATCAAAACCAAACAGCACGACCAATGAAGTCCAACTCATGATCCCGGTTTCTTTTAGTGAATCGAAACCATATAGCACAACCAGTGACGTCTGATCACGAACAAATAAGCCTTATGAAGCAATTCTTTAATGAATATTTCAAAAAGACACAAATGAACTGGTTCTTTTTGCTGAATCAAAACCAAACAGCACGACCAATGAAGTCCAACTCATGATCCCGGTTTCTTTTAGTGAATCGAAACCATATAGCACAACCAGTGACGTCTGATCCCGAACAAATAAGCCTTATGAAGCAATTCTTTAATGAATAGATGGGTAATCAAAAAGATGGGTTGCCATCTCTCATGAGATATAACCAAATCAAACTGAATCAAAATAGGAATCGAGAGCATGTGCAATCAATACCTGAGCCAACAAACATGTTTCAAAGCCACCTGTTAGTGTGTTTCTTTGGTCTCTGTGCATGTTAGTTCGTCTGTTTTGGTCTAGAAGTTGACGCAGCGTCCGTCCCCAAGTCACCCCCTCTGGAGGGGGTCTAAGCCTGTTAACGCTAGCGCTGTGCTAATGCCAGCCAAAGGAAAGTGTCCTCCTTCCCCTCGGCAACTGTGCCTCAGCCTGCCGGACACAGCACAGTTAATGTTTTTTCCTGGCCCGCTGTCAAAGTTCCCCCTTAACTGCCTGTACCAGCCAGTGCTCGACAAAAAAACAAGCCCGCTTCATCTGTTTCTACTCAAAGCTGCCCCATTCTCCTCTTTGCCGTCTTTTTTTTTTGGATTAAGAAAAAAGTCTTAAAGAAGCATTTAAAAGAAAAAAGAGCATCAGGTTCGCTCCCTTTTTGGCAGACTTTTCCCCCCAGCCGCCATTTTAAGATAGGAGTAAGAGAGAAGCAGAGAAGGGAGGGAGAGAAGAGAGAATGTCGCTTCCAGCCCTGCTTACATGGCGGACGAATTTGCTCTGCTTCCTGACCAATAGGAGATGGTCTTGATCATGTGATATGCCACGATAGCAAGGAGAGAGAGTCTCTATCTAGCACTTGGGCTCTGTCCCGTGTCTCTCCCCTCCTCTCTTTCTCTCTCTCGCTTTGCTTCTCTTTTTTAAACACACTCAACCCACTCATTACTCTTGTCACAGCGCAATTAGATAAGCTAGTTCTCGCCTAGAGGTTGGTAGTGATCCTTCCCGTGAGGCGGGTGAAAATTTCGTCCCGTTGTAAAGATTCAATGGAAAAGTTCAGTGCAGTCGCGCAGCTCTTGTGCCGTTCGCATTCTTCATGTTTCATGGATTTCCCTTCCTGGCCTGCGTCCAGAAAGCAAGGGATGGGGCTAAGGTGGAGGGATGAGTGAGAGAGAGAGAGTAATCCTCAACGGGACAACTTCAGAGGCCTTGAGACACCATTTATTTATATATTTTCAGAATTAAAACTAAAATTGGGTGGTGAATCTTCAAAAAAAAAAAAGGCTGTTATGAGTTGCAGCGTGATCAGTGTAGTCCAATTCCTGAATAAATTACTCTTATGAGATGGTGCATTTTGCACATGCAGCACAATCAGTGTAGTCTGATTACCGAATTAATGAATCTTATGAGCCGTTTTTTTTTTTTTGTGAATCAAAAACATACATATCAACCAGTCTATTCTGATTCTTGAATGAATGTCTCTTATAAGCCAGTTCTTTTTAGTTAATCAAGAACATACAGCAGTGTAGTCTGATTCCTGAATGCTTGGCTCTTATAAGTTGGTTCATGTTGGTAAATGAAATGCATGTATTATGACCAATTTAGCCTGACTCTTAGAGGCAAAAACATACAGCCTAATCAGTGTAATGTGATTCATAAAAACAAAAACAAATGACTCTTATGAGCTGGTTCGTTTTACTGAATCAAAACATGCATTGTAATCAAGGTAGTCCAATTCTTGAATGAATGACTCTTATGAGACAGTTTTTTTAGTGAATTAAATACTTTGTGACCAATGCATTCTAAATTCCCAAACGATTGATTCTTATGATCCTGACTTTTTTGGTGAATCGAAAACATGCAGCATAACCAGTTTTGTCTGATTCACAAACAAATGACTCTAATGATCCGTTTCACTGGAACCAGTTCAGCCTCACTACCAAAATGAATGACTCAACTTTCTTCCTTTATTTCTTCCTCTTTGTTTGCCTGCCAAGCCCCATCACCAGGATGGCTACGGAATTGTTTCAGAAACAAATTGGCTCTGTCTTTGGCTGGGAGGTGAAGATAACACAGGGTTAAGAAGTCAGACGGGGCATTCTAGTATTCCCCGGGAAAAAAAAAAGGGAAAACGATACACTAGGCCTGCAGATGTTTTGCTTCAATATCTGATCATCTCTAGTCCAATTTGCTTTAATCTCTCTCTAATGTTCAATGAAGTATTGTGGGGCGAAAAGGCATTAGGATTGATTTTTAATGGAGTGCGGAGTCGGATTGGAGTGGAACTGTCTGTTCTCCGTTTCCTTTTATCAATTTTAGCTTACTCTCATCTACTTCCAGTTTACTATTTCGAGTCTGTTGCATTGTTGTGTACGGCTGGCAGACCGCCGGTTCTTTCGCTGATCTTCGGCGGTGGCAACAAAGGGCTTTGTGGTTGTTTTTGTTTATGCGTCAAATTGTATTCCGTTTTTTCCGACCAGCTCCGTCTCCAGGTGACAGCACACGCAGATGCATTTTAAATTAAAATAAAACCAACCAACCTTGTTGTTGGCCACTTTACACATTGGGAGAGGCTTTTCGTCATTCGGCATCCGAATGCGTCGCTTGCCTAAAAACACGAACTGGGAACTTTTCCAAACCCGCCATTTTCCTACCGTTTTTCATGACGGAGAAAAACGGAGGTGAGGAGATTACAAATCTGATGCCCCAGATGAAATGTTGGCAGCGTCTCTGGTCTCTCCCTGCTATGCTTACCTTTATAAGAAAAGCTTAACTAGAAATGCCAATATGATCTCCCATGATCCTCTCCGATGGATAATCGGCCTCTGCAGTGACCATCCCTGCAATCCTACTCCGGCCTGATAGCAGATAGCGGATGATCATCTGCTTTGATCTGTTCGTTTTACCTTGGAGCTTATGGCCGGAGTCCTCTTGGGTTGCGTACGGCGGAGTGGCCCATCTGCAGATGCCTGAGGTGCTTTAACCGTGGAGCTGCTTTAAGAGGATTACAAAGCCACTCATTAATATGATCAAATTCAGGGATTGATGGATAAGCCAGTGATGAGCACCTGTCAACGAGGAGCACCTCGAATAACTAGCGCAGTAGTACGATAAAGTGATTTCATCGCTAAGCTGACTTTACTGTTTGAATGTTTTTGATAGATCTGATTTGTTGTAGAAGCAATATTTTATGTGACGGGAATGAAAACAAGTATGTATTTTTTTGTTTTTGTTATCATCATCTGAATTTACAACATATTGAACTAACAGGATTTCTACCCTTCATACATTCTGTAATCGTTTCTGTCAAATATGTCGTTATGTAGGGTTGGGTACAGTATGACAAAGATTCTCCAGTTCAGTTTGATTCTGATTCACAAACATTCAATTTGATTTGATTCATTTATTTGTTTTGATTTTGATTCGATTTTATTCCAATTCACAAAGTTTCATCCTAGTTGATTCTGATTTTGATTGTTTTGTTCCGATTCGCTAGCTCTTGATTTGATTCGTTTCCAGTTTTGATTTAGTTTGATTTGGGTTTTATTCTGATTCTAATACAATACGGTTCCAATTCACAAAATCTCCTTCTGTTGATTCAAATTTTCACAAACTCTGGATCAGATTTGATTCAATTTCATTTGATTCACTTATTTATTACATATATTTCAGCTGAAATGTCTATTTTGATTATGTGTGAAAGAAATTATTTAAATTTCTTTCACACATAAGAAAATTTTAATAAACAAACAGTAGATTGTTGCCTAATTGAAAAATGTATTTTATGAAAATCTAAATTTTTAAAAAACTATAATTAAAAAAAACTCACGTAAAAGAATATAGAATGGCCCTGAATGAGTGTATAAACCATATTTATAAATTATAATTGTTTAAAAAAATAATAATAATAAATTGACTGCTGTCTAGGGGGGAAAAGGTATTTCCTGAAATTATTAATTTACTAATTACAGTATTTAAATTTTTTTTAAATAATAACAAAAAGTACTTTTAAAGGAGTATAGAACAGCTCTTTAAAAAAAAAATTGTATATCTATGTAATTATTAAAATCATCAAGTCATTAAAATGCTGTGCTTTTGTAACAATGTTGAGACCGTTGAAATGAAGATCTTGATTAACATGAAAATCAATAAAGGCTTTTTGCCAACATTATACGTACTGTACGTTATACGCTGTGCCATGTGGAAGATCAGAGTGTCAGTGGAGGCATTTCCAAACTCCCATGAAACACTGCTCATGGTTTCTACCCACAGCCTTTCTTCTCGTTTCACATCTGGACCGTTCCATTCTCAGTCTGTATTCCCACACAAAATGTGGTTCCCAGGATTAAAAAGAGGAGGAGGGTGAGGAAAAGAGGGAGAGCGTGAGAGTGATCTGTGGTCTAAACATGCCCAAACTCTTGAGTTTAGAGGCTGAGCTGCTGGGGCCAAAACTGTGGAAACAGAAGCCAGGCCTGGCCAGCCTGAACACGAACATGCCGCCTGCGTGTGCGGATGGCTTGTGTTACTGTCATTCCCCAGCTGCATCCATAACCATGTCTAATAGCAACACGGTGGCGGCCGAAAACCACAGCTTTTTTGGCAAGCACTGGAGCCGTCCTCCCAAAAAACCCAGACAAACGAAAGGGCTGCTTTTTTTCTCTCTCTGCAGACAAAGAGAGAAGCTTCGGGTGATGTAGATTATCCTGAACGAAATATAGATTTTTGTCCAACCGATGCATCTTAAATAAAATATTAATTAAAGGAAAAAGTTTAAGAGTTTCAAGCTCGCACACTTAAGTAGAGTTGGAGTAATGACTGTGGAAAGCTATTATTGGGCGCAAATGAGAGGGAGGGCTGGACCCAATTATGGACGGAGGTGCTGCATATTTGCTGATTTATTTGTGAAATGGCAGACAGGGTAATGACTTCACTAAGGCCCCTCAGTACGATAATGATGGGGTCCTCAGACAGACCACATTCTCCTTATCATTGACCACACGCACACTTTTCATAAGACGAGCTACATATGCTGGTCACAGTTTGAAAAACACATTCCAACTCGTAAGAAAGAAAATATCTCTTCTTCTGCGTGGCAGTCCAGAGTCCATGAAGGACCTGAAGAAAAAAGTCCAGCACAGTTTGAGACAAAGTCTGCAGAATTCAGTATGATCTCACTGATTTCTTATCAAATTCTCCCAAGACCAAAATATCTGAGTGATATTATTCTGAGGAATTTTAGACTCAACGTAAAACTGATTTGTATGATTTGTAATCGATGTAGAATAACTCTCCAGAGCTATAAAGTTTTCCTCAGGAAAAAGTTGATAAGCTCATGTGTCTTTTCTTTAGTACAAGATCTCAGAAATGCCTTAAACTGGGCTCAGATTTGCAGAGATACTGCTGAGATAAAAAATGTGAGATTTCAATATGAGCTCAAGTAGTTTTCATCAAATTCATCACAGCAGAGGCCTCAAGATTGGCATTTTGTCAAATTCTGGCTAATTTTGATTGCAAATGTTGGCACCCTTGTGAATTTGAGCACATTTTAAGACATTTCTAAGATCTGTAGTGTAAAAAACATCTCAGATCATTTTGTCTTGAAAGTTTTGAGCAAAGTTTGAGTTTATGCAAAAATTTCTGATGTGGATTACAGAATTTGATATCCTGTTGAATTTAAGCACAGTAAGAGACTGTGTTGAGTTCTTATTGAAATCTACCATTTTGATCTCAGACTTTGGTATCAGACAGTTTCAGATGAGATCTTTCTGTTGTAGACGTTGCTCAGATAATTTAGTATTGGAAGATTTAAAGGGATAGTTCATCCAAAAATGAAAATTCTGTCATTAATTACTCAACCTCATGTCATTACAAACCCGTAAGACCTTCGTTCGTCTTCGGAACACAAATTAAGAAATCTTTGATGAAATCTGAAAGCTTTCTGATACGTTCAAGGCCCAGAAAGTTTCCGCGTCGAAGACTGACACAGAAGAGCAGAAATTGAAGTTGTTTTTGTTTTCTTTGCGCACAAAAATATGCTCGTAGCTTCATAAAATTACGGTTGAACCACTGATGTTACATGGACTATTTTAATGATGTCCTTACAACCTTTCTGGGCCTTGAACGTGTCACGAGATGAACAAAGATGAACGTAGGTCTTACGGGTTTGGAACGACATAAAGGTCGAGTAATTAATGACAGAATTTCCTTTTTTTTGTGAACTAGCCCTTTAATGAGAAATGTTGAAGTTCATATTGGTCTATCTGAGCTCCGTTTGAGACATTGTTGAGATCTTTGTTGTAAAAATCATCTCTCAGATAATTTTGTCTTGGAAATTTTAAAGGGAACATAACACACACAGTTTCACCCAATCTCATGTTAATCTTGAGTACCTATAGAGTAGTACTGCATCCTTCATATCTCCAAAAAGTCTTTAGTTTTATCATATTTATAAAAGAAAGATACAGCTTTACGATTCTCTCCGGAAACAGCCGAGCTCCTGGAGACGCGCCGTGGGTGGAGCTAAAGATTGACTAGCACTTGAGCTCCGACTGCCAACAAAATACAGACATTTGATGCAGTTTCACTTACCGTCTGCAGTTCTGAATCATGACCGGGATCTTTTATCACTGGGACCGCTCCATCTTTCAGTATCAAACGATGTGTAAATCCAGTGTCGCACTGGGCCTTGTTTATAAAACGTTCATCAACAAACACGCTTGTGAAACTGCATTGCTGCTCCGGTAAAACAAACTGCATCCACTGTTTACATAACGTTGGGTTCTTTAGGAAGCTGAACAAAGTTGTCTTTCCCTTACAACCAAAAACACACTTCTTTAGAGACATTCTTCCCGAGCGAATCCCGTGCAGCGCTGCCGAATGAAGCGCGTTGATGGGCGCGATCTCGCTCTCGCTTCGGTCGTTGATGTGTGCGCGGGCGCGATCTTCAGGGAGAAATGCCCATATAAGGAGTTCCACCCTCGTTTACGTCATGACTAAAGGGATAGTTCACCCAAAAATGAATATTTGATGTTTATCTGATTACCCCCAGGGCATCCAAGATGTAGGTGACTTTGTTTCTTCAGTAGAACACAATTGAAGATTTTTAACTCAAACCGTTGCAGTCTGTCAATCTTATAATGGCGGTGAATGGGAATCACGGCTTTGAGAGTCAAAAAAAAAATAAACAAAAAAAAACAAAATAAACCCCGCGGCTCATGATGTGTAAAGACACAAAACGATCGGTCTGTGCAAGAAACTGAACAGTATATCGTTTTTTACCTCAAATGGACCATTGACACTCCTAATTGAGATTGTAGATAGAGTGTCAATGGTCCATTTGAGAGATAGGTGGCGGTAATGCACTTGCACGTCACGTGCCGGCTGTTGAACGCGCTCAGGACAGTTCAGACAGTTCAGACATTGCAGTGCATCAGAGGTAAAAAAAACTATGTAAATGATTTTTTTTACTCTCAAAGCCATGATTCCCATTCACTTCCATTATAAGACAGATTTTTGGACAAACTATCCCTTTAATGAGAAATGTTTGAGTTCATATGAAAATCTGAGGTTTTGATTCCAACTTTGGCATCCTGGCAGATCTGAGCAGAATTTGAGAAATTTCAGTACGATCTCAAACATTTCTCATGAACGACACTATCCAGATACATTTTATACTCAACAGCCTGATTTGAATACAAATTTGATTTCTTCTGAAGTATTTGAGGAGAAACATCTGAGACAACGTTGATTCTCAAAGAAATCGAACTCTCCTGAGCTATAAAAGAGCAACTTTGAGCAATAAAAACTCAACGTAAGCCGTAATCGGCACATACTGTAGGTCAAAACCTGATCTGCACACACTCATTCGGTATCAGTTAACCCCACTGGACAAACACAGCTTTACCTCCCGTATGTCTTGCGAATACGGCTCTCATTCATGAGGGATTAAGGAGTGTCGAGGAGAAAGTTTTGCGGTGGGCTTCGAGCCTGCTAGGCATTCCTTTTCATTTCTGCCGACTTTTACTATTGCCGTTTTCCCTTTTTGACATAGCTAGATAATGAGAGATCTGTGAAACTGCTATAAGGAATTAAAATCCTTCACATAAATGAGAAACACATGTACACGCTTGTCGGTAACAGCAACCCCAAATCACAGCAAGAGGGGCACGTTGTTGTTTTTTAAAAATATATATATATATGATTACAGTGATACCATGTGTTTATCTTTAGTTTTGGGTGAATCCAAAGTGTTGTACCTTGGTATTTCAGCTTTTCCCAAATAGACTTTCTGCTGTTTGAGGGTTTGTCGTGTTTTTTTTATTCTCCTCTGATTATTTCATTTTTTCAAGCCAAACCGCAGATCCTTAAACCCTCCTCTTTAATTCATTTAGCTCAGGCTTGCAGAAGGAAACACAGACAAGGGACTCCGAAAAAGAGCGTTCCTGATTAATACGGGCTGGAGGATTAGACGTGCTCACCGAGTGTTTATAAAACGCTGTGCTCCGCGAGGCCTGAGATCAGGAGAGGACGGCGCAGATCGGGAGCATGTAACCACTCTTTTCAAACAAAAACAGCAGGGAAGGTAGAGAGAAAGACAGCGCTCTTCAACAGCAACACCTAGCAGAGTTTGAGAGCTCCTTTGTAGGTTCAGGTAAAAGCAAAAGAAGAGAGGCTTGTT
Source organism: Sinocyclocheilus grahami (assembly GCF_001515645.1). NCBI lineage: Eukaryota > Metazoa > Chordata > Actinopteri > Cypriniformes > Cyprinidae > Sinocyclocheilus > Sinocyclocheilus grahami. Next base: position 570,237 of record NW_015505336.1, read on the forward strand.
TGAATAATCAGTGTAGTTTGAAATTTGTTAGAACAAACTTGCTAAACTGAATTCTTTTGTTTTACATCAGTGGTTTTAAACTGTCAAAAACAATATATATATATATATATATACAGTATATATATATATATATAAATATATATATTCTGAACACACACATATATTCTGTAAACAAAACTTTTATTTTGGATGCGATTAATCGCGATTAATCGTTTGACAGCACTAATATATATATACTTATTTGGGATTGCTTACTGTATTTATACTGCATTTATTGATTTATTTTGCATGTTTTAACATTATAATACTTATGTTGGAGCTAGTGAGTTAGTGCTCATGCACACTATGCAGGTTTGAATCTGGTTTACACTACTATTCAAAATTTTAGGGTCGGTAAGATAAAAAAAAACTTTTATTCAGCAAAGATGCATTACACTGATCAAAAGTAAAAGTAAAACAGTAAAGACATTTATAATGTTACAAAAGATAATAAATGCTAATAATCAAATAAATGCTGTCCTTTTGAACTGTTCTATTCATCAAAGATTTAAAAAATATTACAGTTTTCAACATTTACACTAGTAAGAAATGTTTCTTGAGCAGCAAATCAGTATATTAGAATGATTTCTGAAGGATCATGTGACACTGAAGACTGGAGTAATGATGCTGAAAATTCAGCTTTGCATCACAGGAATAAATTACATTTTACAATATATTCGAATACAAAGCAGTTATTTTAAATTGTAATAATATTTCACAATATTGCATATTTTACTGTATTTTTGATTAAATAAATGCAGCCTTGTTAAGCGGGATAGGCTTTCAGAAACATCTTACCAACTTCAAACATTTAAATGGTGGTCGCTTTTCTTTTTTATTTCCTTCGGAAAAATGGCGTAAAAATGCCATTTCATTTTATTAAATGACATTTACTTTTTTTTAAAAAATCCTTAATGCTGCTTGTTGTGGATACAGAGGAGTGGAGTTTACGGTTCAAAAAACTAACATGTTCAGCTCACCTCTCAAGCCAGCATGCTCTGCATTAGACTAAAGACAGAATTACGTGTTGTTTTTAATTCTTGATTAAAAAATGACATGCCAAAAGAAACCAAAAGAGGATCAACTTTTGCACGGCCAGCTTAGTGCGCCGTTTTCATTCACGCTGTTAATTGGGGTGCAAAAGCTACATTTTTTTTTTCACACACTCCAAAATAGGTTATCAGAAATAGCAGCCTTTTATTTTGTTTGTCATTTTTTTCCGAGAGGGACCTCACAGTAACATGCGTCTTAATACATGACACAATAAATAAATCAATCCATAATGTTCCTTCCCCCTTACTCGCTATTAATAGTAAAGAGGACAGCTGTGAATCCAGACAGGATTAAAATCTCTTTTGATGTGGTTCCACTTTTTTACAGAACGTGATTTTTAGTTATTTATTTATTTTTCCCCCATGTTTATTGCACAGAAACTTCAGAACGGAGGCTGATGATTTGGATGTGTGTGATACAATACCGAACACAAGCTTTAGAGAGCAATGTGTGTGTGCGAATGAGAAAGAGTGAGCGAGAGGCCTGGGGAGGATCAGAGAAGGAATTTAGCAGATTCGAGTGGATTGAATGATCAGAGGAATAAACGCTGCTCAAGATGGAGAGGGGAATCATTGGGGTGGTACAGCAGTATATGGGAGAGATATGGTAGAAGAAAGCACGCGTCAGATATCAAAAGAGCATCCGTCATTGTTTCATTCAAGCTGAGCACAAATGTCGATCTGCCAAATGATTCTGTTTGTTTGAGCATCATTTGATTCGCTCAAAAGGCGATTTAGCTTTTTTTTTACCCGTTTTTTGTAAGGATTCTCAAGCTGTTTTGTAAATCACTGAAGTTGTTTGTGAGTTAAAATGATAAAGTGAGGATTTTAAAGTCATTATTAACTCAAACAGATCATGTTTTTTGTTTATGTTTTGTGGCTGTACTATTGAAACTGTGAGTATTTTAACGTTATTTTAACATTATAGATTGGCCTCAATCACTTCAATTGTAAGTGCCTCCCCATAACCTAGATTTTTGAATTTTTGATAAGTGTTTTTTTTTTTATATCATAATCAACATTTTGCCTGAGCTTAACCTTTACTTAACCCAAAATGTTCCTTTTGATATCTGGAGAGCGTTTTGTAACTATCACCATTGCTGTTCATTATTTGATTTCTGACATATCTTACTATGAAAGTGATCGATTGTTGACACGTTAATTTCAATATTTAATTTCAACTGTTTGCATGTACTGTATTAAATTACTATAGCAGTAACACGAGCGCTGTTATGTAAAGTGTTACCAAGCGACTCGCTTGCAAGATTTCAAGCAGTAGGAAAATGTGTGGGATGTTGTTTCTTTCCATCATCATATTACTACATACTATTCTATCATGCAGTCCATAGTTAAGTCTGAAACATTTTATGATTTATATATATATATGTATATATATGTGTGTGTGTGTGTTTGTGTGCGTGTTTGTGGAGGTCTTGTCTGTTGGTGTGTGTGGGTACATCAATGGAGCAGGGAAAGGGAGGGTACATCTTCGCTGGGTGCAGACAGCTGTGAAGCGGGGCTTGGCGAATCCTCCTCCATATGTTCTGGGAGCGTTTCACACAACCACAGAACCTGATTTCGGGCCCCCATAAACCTGGAACACAACAGCAGGGGATTTGGGTTTTTTTTCTCTCTCTCACTCTTTTTTTTATAAGATCGTACAACTTCACGTTTTTCTGCATTCTCCTTTGCATTTGCCATTGATACATCCATGTCTTTGCCGAGCAAAGCAGAGGGTCCACCGGGGGACTTTCGGATGTCATGGTGATGGCATGGGCACACGCATAAAGGCAGCCCGGCACAGCTGGCATCTCCTTTTTGCTTTTTCAACGAGGTCTGAATTCAAAAACAACAAACGTTCGCTTTCCTTTTTCACATGCGTCCTTCGAACCTTAAGGGAGGGCATATGTCCGACTTTGCGTTGGGAGAAAGAAAGGGAGACGGAGAGAGAGACCGACACCTAAAAAGGCGGCGACGTGAGCCATCTGCATAGGGCGGTGTGCCAGTGTCTTGCCAATGTGCCCAGACCACCTGGCCACGATGCTAGCCAAGTATGCCAGCCTGGGCCCTGTAGCCTCCAGACTGCTGCCCTCTTTCACTTCTTTGAAACTCCAGTGGCCCTGGAAACAGGGGCTGCTGCCGCTCCCTTGCCAGTAGCTTTGTTTGAAGTGAGACAGGCTGTGCGGTGCTGGGGGAGACCAGACAGTAAACAGTGCCCCCTTTCAGGACCCTCCCCACCCCCAAAACGCACACATACCCTCGTCTTTGTGTGACTCGGTGCTGTTTTGGTGCGCGTTTTGGTGGTGGGGAGTGGATATTTTCTCAACATCACCACGGTTGTGTTTTGTTGTGCGACGCCCGTGCCCGCATGCACCCCCTCCAGCCTTGGCATGGGCTCCCTGACAACCCTGGGAACCAGTGATTCCGAGTGGCACTCGAGGGCCGCAAACACTGGCTCCGCTGCCCGCTTCTGCCTTTGTTCTGTTTGTCTGCGCTTGAATATCAATGAGTGCGCACTTATGAGTCTATTTTAGTTTTAGTTTGAGTTTTGTTTTAGTTTTAGTTTTTGTTTTAGTTCTTGTGTTCATTTTAGTTTTCGTTTTAGTGTTGTTTCAGTTCTAGTTTTCATTTTAGTTTTCCTTTTAGTTTTATTCTACTTTTTGTTTTTGTTCTTGTTTTCATTTTAGTTTTCGTTTTGTTTTCGTTTTCGTTTTTGTTTTAGTTCTTGTTTTCAGTTTAGTTTTTGTTTTAGTTTTCATAAATAATAACACTCTTTGCAAAGTGGCTGTTTACTAGTTGAAGCCTCTTTGATGTTCTGGTCTCTAGATATGCCTCTTATCCCTCTCGTTATAAGTATAAAAGTTTTCTTTTGCCCATTCTATCATCCACAAGGCAAAAAATTCTGAACACTTAGACAAGTAATAGCACACCTCTCCTCAACAAATCACTTGATTTGAGCTATCATTCATGTATGGTTATGCTGGTCCATTGTTGACCCTACCATCTGCTGATAACAGACCCGTTTTACCCAGAGCACCAGCTCAGTGTGCCAACCACATGAGAGTAAAGGAGGGAGAAAGAGAAACAAGAGAGAAGTTCAGGTAGCTGCACTACTGCAAATTCTGTCTCAATTTCCCCCAGCAGAGATCGATACGTTGGTCGATGGGCTGGGCTGACATTGACCACAGCTCAAAAAGCATAGCCAGCCAATACACACACATCTGTAGATCTGCATGTTCATTCAGTCACTATGACATTTACAATCCAATTACTGGTGCTGCTGTAATATTACTAGATGCTTTTGGCTAATAATTTTTTTTAAATTATTTTTTGGAAAGTTAGGAATAGTGGTCGACCGATATTGTTTTTTTGACAGCCGATGCCGATATCTTGGAAAGTAGGGTGGCCGATGGCCGATATAATTGTATTTATTTTAATTAATATTTAAGAAATTTGAAAATAGATTAAAAATTAATTTGTAAAATAAACATACTTATACTTTAGATGACAAAGTATTTTCCACAAATAAATAAATATTTAATAAAAATCTAATTGAAAAGGAAGTAAACCGTAACCAACAGAGCACTCAGTATTCTGGGAAGTTTGTGTGCATTGGGAATCATATTTTTTCAAATAAAGCCAAGGTAACACTCATTTTACATACAGCACACAGTGAAAATGACATGAATATGACAGTGGGCAAATGCATAAATCGCAGCATAATTTCAAATCATGAATTTAATGTTTAAAGCATTCAATTTGCACGGAACGAAAGTCACGCAGAGAACAAGCGATCATGCAGGTCACATGTACACTTCACTAGATCTCACAACTGGATTCGACTAAGTTTGCAAGGTTTGTGAAATTTAATTTTCATTAGCAATTCAAATATTTGTTTAAATGATGTAAATGTGTATTTGTTGAATGCTCACGGCAAACGAGAAAGTATTATAATGTTTGCCTTTCTACTAATAATAATATAAAAGCAATCGTTTTAATTCCTTTGTTTAAAGGGGTCCTATTATGCTTTTTCACTTTTTCAACTTTAGTTAGTCTGTAATGTTGCTGTTTGAGCATAAAAAAGATCTGCAAAGTTACAAAGTTCAAAGTCCACTTCAAAAGGAGATATTTTATTTAACAGAAATCACTTTTCAAAAACTACAACGAATGACTCGT
>NW_015505336.1:576238-577332 GCF_001515645.1 Sinocyclocheilus grahami
TCAAATTGATTTGATTTTGACGCAATATTTACACTGAAGCTCGCAGGCGCCTATGTAAGGGGCGTGACATTTCCCCGACCAGGCGCAGAGTCACATTTCATATTTCAGAAGGCGGGCCTTCATTTGATACAGGAACTATTCGAGCCGTTCATGCCAGACTGGTGAGAGAGATGTTGTAATAATGTAAAATATGTGAAAAATAATGTGTTTTTCGAACAAACTAGTATGAGTGCTTGTTCTAGTACACCCCCAAAACATAATCAAGACTTTGTAAAAGAGCATAATAGGACCCCTTTAAGTAATTTGTGATTTTTAAAAAATTAAAATAAATTAATTAAATGGCCATGACAGCGAACAAGAGGGAGAATGTGCCACTGTCAGCGATATATCAGCCGACCACTAGTTAGGAATGTTACCTTTAATGCTAATTGTTATTTTTTTGGAAAGACTACAGATATTTGTAAACCACTAAGAGGACTATACATTCAGTAAATATTTTTAAAAAGTTTTTTGTAAAAACAACAATAATAATATAATATAATAGTTTATATATTACAATTGTTATACAATTTAAATAATAATAATTAGACTACAGGTGTTTGTAAACCACTTGAGGTCACATTAAATAAAAAACATTTTGTACATTTATATATATATATATATTTAAAATAAAATAGTTAATGTTATTTTAAAATGTAAAATATTAATAATAATTATTATTATAAACAAATTTGTCTTACTACTGTAATATTTAGTAGTAATTAATATTAATATGAATATTTATTGGAACTATTTGGATAGACTACAACTGTTTGTAAACCACTTGAGGTTTTTGTACATTCTTATTTTTAATATATATATTTGTAAATAAAAAATAATTACATTGATATTTATATATGTTAAATAATAATAATATTATTAATAAAAATAATAATAATAGCAATTATTATTGTTGTTGTTGTTGTTATTATTATAAACCCATTTGTGTTACTACTGTAATATTATTATTATTATTATTATTATGAATATTAATTGGTAGTGTTTGGATAGACTACAGCTGTTTGTAAACCTCTTGAGGTCATATTCAATAAATA
>NW_015505336.1:579364-585492 GCF_001515645.1 Sinocyclocheilus grahami
GTGAGTGCGGCAAGCGTGAACGGCTCGTCCGTGACGCGGGATTCGCGCCGCGTGGGGCAGAGAGGAGCGAGTATGAGAAGCATTCACAGACACAGGCTGTGTGTGCGCGCTTCTGAATTGGGAATAGCGAACATGCATCATAAATTTATTCAAATTAATCTGTTGGGGAGATAAGATGTGCAAGATAACGTTCACGTACTAACAAAAACATCTAAGAATGTATCTTTTATTCTTCAGTACTGAAAACAGAACCGATAATGGAGCTTTTGATATGCGCTGTGACGCAGCTCCTGGAAATTACCTTTTTTGTTCGTTGTCTATCATTTCGAAGCTTATCTTGCATACGTTTTTCTTTAGGTTTAATTTGCCTAACTATCGATCTGACCCAGTAGACGCCATAATCCCGAACAAGAGGGAGAATGTGCCGCTGTCAGCGATATATCAGCCGACCACTAGTTAGGAATGTTACCTTTAATGCTAATTGTTATTTTTTTGGAAAGACTACAGATATTTGTAAACCACTAAGAGGACTATACATTCAGTAAATATTTTTAAAAAGTTTTTTGTAAAAACAACAATAATAATATAATATAATAGTTTATATATTACAATTGTTATACAATTTAAATAATAATAATTAGACTACAGGTGTTTGTAAACCACTTGAGGTCACATTAAATAAAAAACATTTTGTACATTTATATATATATATATATATTTAAAATAAAATAGTTAATGTTATTTTAAAATGTAAAATATTAATAATAATTATTATTATAAACAAATTTGTCTTACTACTGTAATATTTAGTAGTAATTAATATTAATATGAATATTTATTGGAACTATTTGGATAGACTACAACTGTTTGTAAACCACTTGAGGTTTTTGTACATTCTTATTTTTAATATATATATTTGTAAATAAAAAATAATTACATTGATATTTATATATGTTAAATAATAATAATATTATTAATAAAAATAATAATAATAGCAATTATTATTGTTGTTGTTGTTGTTATTATTATAAACCCATTTGTGTTACTACTGTAATATTATTATTATTATTATTATTATGAATATTAATTGGTAGTGTTTGGATAGACTACAGCTGTTTGTAAACCTCTTGAGGTCATATTCAATAAATACATTTTTTGTACATTCATATTTTTATTTTTTGTATAAAAATAAAAAAGTTAAACTGTTATTTAAAAAATATTAATAATGATAATAATAATAATAATTATTACATTTAACATTATTTATATTTATTTATTTATATATAATATATTAAATCAAAGTTATTATTAAATAATTCATATGTATATGATGATGTTGTTGTTGTTATCATTTAAATAATAATTATTATTATTTATAACAACTACAATAATAATGTATTTGATGTGTAATAATAATAATAATTATTATTATTATTATTATTATTATTATTTAATTTTATTGTAAACTTGATAGTTTCAGTCTGCGTATAGATAAAATGTAGTAAAACTGTTTTACTGCTTCAGAGTGGGCGCTGCAGGACTCTGCTATTGGGACGTGTGTGTGTGTGTGGTCAGGGCAGAGCTCCAAACGGGCTCGTGGGCAACACACACACAGTAACCTGAGAGACGGCAGTCCCTTACAGCCCCATCGATCTCTCCACACCACCCTTACCATACACTCCTCTCGCTTCTTCTGGACTGTCATCCAGTATCTTTAGAACAGAATCTACTCGAAAATCTTTGAATCGCTTTTATTAGTATGTTGTATTTGCTCAAAAATAACTGTTCATCCAAACTTAGCTTACATCCAGGAACGTTTTCACTTTTCAATTTTATATAGAGGCGTTTTACTACTTCATAAACTATGGTTTGACATAACACACAGAACAAACTTGCAAAAATGTCTCTACTAGCACTATACAGGCTTGACTCAGTGTGTAACAGAGCCTTCTGAAAGGAGACGTGCCAGGAGTCCCCTCTCTCCCTCTCTCCTCGACCCAGGGGGTTGCAACAATACAAGAAGCCCATTGTGTGGCTCATAGTAACCTTTCTCTGGTAACATTTTCTAGTTATCAATGACTGAGACGCAGATAGAGGGGGAGGCCTGCTATGAGTCGGCACTTTGTGTCTATGTGGGCCTGACATTGGCTCCCCACGCTGGCATTCTTCATCAGATCAGAGCAACCCTGAGAGGGTCACGCTACAATAGTGACATGGAGAAAGCATCAAGGTAGTAGAGCAGTGATGGACGACTAGTTGCTTGTTGGATCAGGTCATTAAGTTATAAAAATATTTGGACAATTATATTTATAAAAATTATGAATATACACATCTATGTAATTTTTTTTGGCTTAAGATTGTATATTTATTCATATATGATTATTAAATTAAATAATATGAAAATGATTTTTTTAATATATACAAATAATAAAATCTATAGATATTAAATGTACGTATATGACATTATTCTATGTATATATTTACAGTATATATGTATTTATTGTGTATGGATATATACACACATACATATATATAAAATATTTTTATGTAATAAAAATGATGTATTAATAAACCTCAAATGTATTTATTTATAATTATACATATTTTAATCATTAATTTTATTAATATCATTTTTTCCACTCATATTTATATAATTTCTAATAATATAAATAATATAATAACATTAATACTATATAAAATATATTTTAAAAAATGTATTATATAAAATATATTAATAAAATAAATATAATTAAATATTTGAGAATGATCATTTTTTGGAATTTGCATGCAGTTTTAATTTTTAATTTTATTATTATATCTTATGTATTATATTTATAATACATACTCTTAAATGTATTTATTTATAATTATACATTTTAATCATTAATTTTATTAATATCATTTTTCCCACTCATATTTATATATAATAATAATATAACATTAATATTATAAAAAATATGTATTATATAAAATATAATAAAATACATATAATAAAATATTTTAGAATTATCTTTTTTTTGCAAGTTTTTTGTTTTATTATTATATATTATGCATTATATTTATTATATTTTTCTTTTTATTTGCATATTTATTTTAATGCATTTTTTAAAAAAAGTTTGTTTTATATTTATTATATTAAAATTTTTATTAATTATATTTGTTATACTATATATATATATATATAATATATTAGTATTTTTTCACAGTAAGATAGATGTTTTTGGACATTGCGTCACATTTTATGTGTTTATTTTCTATCCGTTTCATCCAACATTTTTGCAACACATCAAATAGTGTGTTTTTAATTTAAAAGTAGTCCAACTTTTATAAGCGTGCTTAGATACACCATGTTCACTTCTTGCGCTTAAGGTCTGGGCAGAGGTCCACACATGCACACACCGCTGCAGTACATCAGCCGCTCGCATTGCTGTAAAACAGCCTGTAATATGAAACGTTATATAGCTGGTGTTGTGAATTCTGTGTTATGGCAGTCAAGCAAACATTTACTGTCCAGCGGTGTCTTGTAATGCGAACTGTGGAAAAATTCCTCCTTTATGCAAACCACTTTTCATCTTGCTGTCTGCAGAAGTCTTCAAAAGATGCATTTTTGCACCATTCAGTAGTTATGCTTATTTTTTGGGGGGGTTAACGAGAAATTATAACATTGTAAAGACGTTTATTTTACTGTTTTATTTATTATTAAACTGGGGTGATTTACTTATGAAAAAGTACAAATCTTAAATGTAATTTCAACATTTGACGTCACCGAAATCATCATCTTCTTTTTTTTTTGCTTATGCTCACCAAGGCTGCATTTATTTGTTCAGAAATACAGTAAATTGTATTATAATTTAAAATAACTGTTTTCTATTTGAATTTATTTAAAAATGTAATTTATTCCTGTGATGCACAGCTGAATTTTCAGCATCATTACTCCATCCTTCAGAAATCATTCTGATATTCTGATTTGCTGTTCAAGAAACATTATCATTATCAATGTTAAAATAATATTTTTTTTTTAAACCATGTAAAAACCAGTTAAAAAGATCAGCATTTATTTGAAATAGGTCTTTTATATTGTAATAAATCTTTCGTAACATTATAAATGTCATTAGTGTCACTTTTGATCAATTGAATGCATCCTCGAATACAAGTATTAATTTCTATAAAAATACAAATCTTACAGCACATCTTAATATTTGTATTATTTTTTAATGTAATGTAAGAATTGTTTTAACAATGACAAAATTTACATTTTACATGCAATTAAAAAAAAAAAGAATTATTTTTCAAATTTTTAGACAAAATTTTGCATAGATTGTATGTTTATTGATGGTAGAACTGCAGAACACAACACTAGGCATCGTCACTCAGTTTCTATCTTATTTATATCAGTTTTTCCCATTTTGTTTGCCATAAAAAATAGTGAATTATGGATTTGGCCACCGCGGTTGCTAAGTCCCGAGTAGCCTATTGTTCGGCAAAGGTTGGCACGGGGGGATGGCATGCGCTCAAATAAAGGGCACTTTTAAAATGGTTGCCAGAGCTTTTAAGATGGCTGCCAGGGTGTGAAGTATTAAGAGGAGTGAGGGTGTATTAGAGATAAATGGTAACATCTGCAACTCTGCGTTATTAATGAATCTCCCAAAAGTAATGGTTATACGCGCCTGCGTGTGTGGGATCGGACTTTTGTCTTTTTTCCCTCCTTTTTTTCAAATCAGGATGTTGTTGAACTTGGCAGTAATCGTCTTGGCAACGGCGTTTTCTGTGTCATCCAACAATAGGAGCAGCTAACGTGATCCTCTCAGTATTGCTGTGCCTGGCAGGACGATTTAGCAGCTATGGTTGGGATAAGCTTGTGTGGCGGAGGAATAAAAAAAAAAAAGCATGATGAAGAGTGCCAACGAGTTGCTTTTGGCACGTTTTCCCGCTCTTTTGTTTACGTACACGATTGCATTTTTAATTATTAGAACGATTGTGTTTGAATAGTCTGAAGTACAATTGTGGCAAACAGATGATGAGTTTCTCACCTGACAGGCCCAATTGTTTAGTTTTGTGTTCCTGTCGAGAAGCGACCGTCTTAAAATGGTGGCAAACTGATCGGCACAAAATGGAGGCGGAGGGGAGGAGCGACGGTGTGGGAGCAGAGCGTGATGGCATTATATTTCCACACGTAGGGTGAAAATGAAATTCAAAATCCTACGTGAAATTGTCAGTTCTCGTTGGCCTGTCTTGTCTTGACGCGAGTTGGATGCTGTAGAGCTTTCTTGTCCTTCAGCCACGATTGAGACAGCACACGACGGTTTTGTTTGTAGACAGCAGCGCGTATCTGTTTTTCACGCCCTCCCTGTTCTTCTATCCATTTCACTGTTAGTTTAAGGGCCTGGAAGGGTTGAAATGACAACCTAGAGCTTTGGCTGGCATCTCTATGAATGCCTCGGGTGTACGCCAGGGACTTGGACTGAGTCGCCGTTTACAACTGAGCATTTGTCCAAAGGCTTTTCCTTCCCCAGCCTCTCGAAACGATCGCTTTTGAATTCTAATTCACAGCACAATTGCACAGCATAAATAAAAATGACTCGTCTAGACAATATAGAGCTCGTGTCAGGGCTTTGAACGTAGTGCCTTGTTTGTGGGCTGTGGGGAGATTGTTTATGCCACACTTACTGTATGTGAAATATGGACATGGGTGATTTACGTGAAATTTAGAAAGTGCACAAGAACGAAGAAGTATCGACCGGCTACATTTTGAAATTAGTTTTTATCATTTTCATTCATCGGGTGAATTAAATCAAATCAATATAAAATGAAAAATCAATAAGGATTGCATTTCTTGAAAAATTATGTAATTTGTCTTTATTTTAATGTAGGCTGGCTGTTTCAGTCCTGTAACCTCACTATAGACCGGCAAAAATATAATATGATGAATATAACGAAACAAATTATATGGTTAATTGCAATAATATTTATATGATGCAATATAATTTTATAATATTTATTTATTTATTAATGTTTTTTTTTGTCATTATTGTTTTATATTTCTGTAATATTTATCAAGGCCAAATTCACATAAAATTGAGTGAGAGAGAGAATCATATGTAGTATTTTTATATTTAATATATGATAAT
>NW_015505336.1:587189-608278 GCF_001515645.1 Sinocyclocheilus grahami
ATTTTAATCATTAATTTTATTAATATCATTTTTTCCACTCATATTTATATAATTTCTAATAATATAAATAATATAATAACATTAATACTATATAAAATATATTTAAAAAAATGTATTATATAAAATATATTAATAAAATAAATATAATTAAATATTTGAGAATGATCATTTTTTGGAATTTGCATGCAGTTTTAATTTTTAATTTTATTATTATATCTTATGTATTATATTTATAATACATACTCTTAAATGTATTTATTTATAATTATACATTTTAATCATTAATTTTATTAATATCATTTTTCCCACTCATATTTATATATAATAATAATATAACATTAATATTATAAAAAATATGTATTATATAAAATATAATAAAATACATATAATAAAATATTTTAGAATTATCTTTTTTTTGCAAGTTTTTTGTTTTATTATTATATATTATGCATTATATTTATTATATTTTTCTTTTTATTTGCATATTTATTTTAATGCATTTTTTAAAAAAAGTTTGTTTTATATTTATTATATTAAAATTTTTATTAATTATATTTGTTATACTATATATATATATATATAATATATTAGTATTTTTTCACAGTAAGATAGATGTTTTTGGACATTGCGTCACATTTTATGTGTTTATTTTCTATCCGTTTCATCCAACATTTTTGCAACACATCAAATAGTGTGTTTTTAATTTAAAAGTAGTCCAACTTTTATAAGCGTGCTTAGATACACCATGTTCACTTCTTGCGCTTAGTGTAGCTGTTTTTGAACGCAATACATTTTATGTAAATTCTCCCTAAGAAACTCATGCAATCAGGTTCCGATGAACCCAAAATCAGCGTAATTATACAGGGCTTCCAGTTAAGAGTCGATTTTGACAAGTTCAGGGCTTCAGAAGTATGTCATTTGCATCTCTGGTTTTCCGATCGGAGCATATAACCGTATGCATGTTCGTACAGTTTCCAAAGAAGCTCAGAAGTGGAGAGTTGATGAAAAAGGAAAAGAAAGGATAAAACAAAAAGCAGCAGCGGTAATGCTATCCATTACAGCGCTATAATTATGGTAAGTGAGGCAGAACTGAATCAATATGGCAATTCATCAATTGCATTCCCAAACTATTTGGGTCTGGCTTATGTCATGCCGCTGCTGATGGCGTCCTTCACTGGGCCGCACATCAAGGTTCCTCTCGTCCTAATCCACTTTCCTGAGACGTCCATTATTCCACGGCGCTCTGCTGTAATGTTAATCATGCTTTCGTTAATTGATCCGCCGTCGCTGCTGGAATTGCCGTGGGTGAGTGATTCCTTGAGCATCTTAACAGAACAACAGGCATTATAAATGAGACTCGGGCCTCCAGGTCTGGGCAGAGGTCCACACTTGCACACACCGCTGCAGTACATCAGCCGCTCGCATTGCTGTAAAACAGCCTGTAATATGAAACGTTATATAGCTGGTGTTGTGAATTCTGTATTATGGCAGTCAAGCAAACATTTACTGTCCAGCGGTGTCTTGTAATGTGAACTGTGGAAAAATTCCTCCTTTATGCAAACCACTTTTCATCTTGCTGTCTGCAGAAGTCTTCAAAAGATGCATGTTTGCACCATTCAGTAGTTTACGCTTATTTTTGGGGGGGTTAACGAGAAATTCTAACATTGTAAAGACGTTTATTTTACTGTTTTATTTATTATTAAACTGGGGTGATTTACTTATGAAAAAGTACAAATCTTAAATGTAATTTCAACATTTGACGTCACCGAAATCATCATCTTCTTTTTTTTTTGCTTATGCTCACCAAGGCTGCATTTATTTGTTCAGAAATACAGTAAATTGTATTATAATTTAAAATAACTGTTTTCTATTTGAATTTATTTAAAAATGTAATTTATTCCTGTGATGCACAGCTGAATTTTCAGCATCATTACTCCATCCTTCAGAAATCATTCTGATATTCTGATTTGCTGTTCAAGAAACATTATCATTATCAATGTTAAAATAATATTTTTTTTTTAAACCATGTAAAAACCAGTTAAAAAGATCAGCATTTATTTGAAATAGGTCTTTTATATTGTAATAAATCTTTCGTAACATTATAAATGTCATTAGTGTCACTTTTGATCAATTGAATGCATCCTCGAATACAAGTATTAATTTCTATAAAAATACAAATCTTACAGCACATCTTAATATTTGTATTATTTTTTAATGTAATGTAAGAATTGTTTTAACAATGACAAAATGTACATTTTACATGCAATAAAAAAAAAAAGAATTATTTTTCAAATTTTTAGACAAAATTTTGCATAGATTGTATGTTTTATTGATGGTAGAACTGCAGAACACAACACTAGGCATCGTCACTCAGTTTCTATCTTATTTATATCAGTTTTTCCCATTTTGTTTGCCATAAAAAATAGTGAATTATGGATTTGGCCACCGCGGTTGCTAAGTCCCGAGTAGCCTATTGTTCGGCAAAGGTTGGCACGGGGGGATGGCATGCGCTCAAATAAAGGGCACTTTTAAAATGGTTGCCAGAGCTTTTAAGATGGCTGCCAGGGTGTGAAGTATTAAGAGGAGTGAGGGTGTATTAGAGATAAATGGTAACATCTGCAACTCTGCGTTATTAATGAATCTCCCAAAAGTAATGGTTATACGCGCCTGCGTGTGTGGGATCGGACTTTTGTCTTTTTTCCCTCCTTTTTTTCAAATCAGGATGTTGTTGAACTTGGCAGTAATCGTCTTGGCAACGGCGTTTTCTGTGTCATCCAACAATAGGAGCAGCTAACGTGATCCTCTCAGTATTGCTGTGCCTGGCAGGACGATTTAGCAGCTATGGTTGGGATAAGCTTGTGTGGCGGAGGAATAAAAAAAAAAAAGCATGATGAAGAGTGCCAACGAGTTGCTTTTGGCACGTTTTCCCGCTCTTTTGTTTACGTACACGATTGCATTTTTAATTATTAGAACGATTGTGTTTGAATAGTCTGAAGTACAATTGTGGCAAACAGATGATGAGTTTCTCACCTGACAGGCCCAATTGTTTAGTTTTGTGTTCCTGTCGAGAAGCGACCGTCTTAAAATGGTGGCAAACTGATCGGCACAAAATGGAGGCGGAGGGGAGGAGCGACGGTGTGGGAGCAGAGCGTGATGGCATTATATTTCCACACGTAGGGTGAAAATGAAATTCAAAATCCTACGTGAAATTGTCAGTTCTCGTTGGCCTGTCTTGTCTTGACGCGAGTTGGATGCTGTAGAGCTTTCTTGTCCTTCAGCCACGATTGAGACAGCACACGACGGTTTTGTTTGTAGACAGCAGCGCGTATCTGTTTTTCACGCCCTCCCTGTTCTTCTATCCATTTCACTGTTAGTTTAAGGGCCTGGAAGGGTTGAAATGACAACCTAGAGCTTTGGCTGGCATCTCTATGAATGCCTCGGGTGTACGCCAGGGACTTGGACTGAGTCGCCGTTTACAACTGAGCATTTGTCCAAAGGCTTTTCCTTCCCCAGCCTCTCGAAACGATCGCTTTTGAATTCTAATTCACAGCACAATTGCACAGCATAAATAAAAATGACTCGTCTAGACAATATAGAGCTCGTGTCAGGGCTTTGAACGTAGTGCCTTGTTTGTGGGCTGTGGGGAGATTGTTTATGCCACACTTACTGTATGTGAAATATGGACATGGGTGATTTACGTGAAATTTAGAAAGTGCACAAGAACGAAGAAGTATCGACCGGCTACATTTTGAAATTAGTTTTTATCATTTTCATTCATCGGGTGAATTAAATCAAATCAATATAAAATGAAAAATCAATAAGGATTGCATTTCTTGAAAAATTATGTAATTTGTCTTTATTTTAATGTAGGCTGGCTGTTTCAGTCCTGTAACCTCACTATAGACCGGCAAAAATATAATATGATGAATATAACGAAACAAATTATATGGTTAATTGCAATAATATTTATATGATGCAATATAATTTTATAATATTTATTTATTTATTAATGTTTTTTTTTGTCATTATTGTTTTATATTTCTGTAATATTTATCAAGGCCAAATTCACATAAAATTGAGTGAGAGAGAGAATCATATGTAGTATTTTTATATTTAATATATGATAATAAAATATAATTATATAGAAATATAATTTAATATTATTATTATTATCGTTTTTAAAATGTACCTTGATAAATAATATATTAAATATATATTAATATTTTTAGACTTTATACTTTTTGTTTACATTAAATATTGTGGTTTATTTATGAAAGCATTCATTCTAAATCCATTTATTTATGTTTTGTATTTTTGTCATATTTTTATTTTTTCATATATTTATGTAATATTTATCAAGGCCACATTCACGTATAATAGAGTGAGAGAGAGTATCATGTGTAATATTTTTATATTTAATATATGATAATTAAATATGATCATAGAGAAATTAATTTAATATGATTATTAAAATGTACCTTGATAAATAATATATTAAATGTATATAATACATTATATATATATAATATTTATATATTAATACTTTATACTTTTTATTTACATTAAATATAGTTGTTTTTATTATTTATTTTTTTATTATTAATTTAATTCTTAAATTCTTAATTTTTTTTCCTCAAATGTTTTGATGTCTTTTTTTCATGTTAATGTGTGGATTTGAGGGTGGCCACTTTTTCTAGCGGCCAGGCTCCTGGGGGGTTTCCTCTGTGAGAAGCGGCTGGAGAGAAGTGCGTTGCAGGGGAAGTTGCGGGCTGGGTAGTGCATCCCTGGTGGTGTTACACTTCAGCCTTGGCATGTGTCTTCCAGTTTGTTCCAAACACGGGCTACGGCCAGCCACTCTCTAAGGAAGAGAGCGAGCCGATAGAGAGAGAGAGAGGAAGACACTGAAAGGAGAGGGAGTGCAAAAGTTGGCTGCCAAATTGAATCACCCCATCTTTTTTCTCCAAACGTCCTACTGCCAAGATCATGGAGACTTTCTATTTTCACTCATTCTGAGAGAGAAGGGAAGAGGGGGTTTGAGACGAGGTTTCTCTGCCCATAGTGTTATAGCTGGTATCAGTGGCCAGCCAAGCACACCCTCCTGTGCCATGAATGGTGCAAATGTCGCCTGCCACATATTGATGCTCTGTGGATTTACTTAGTCATGTTTATGGCTGAAGTTGACAGTTTGTGGCCCAATAAATAGGAAAATCTGTACTGAAACAACCCATTTTGTTGCTTCTAGTCCATGTCTTGTAGATTTCATGCTATCTCTATGCTAGTCCTGAATCAATTAAAGATTTAGCAATTAGTATTTTTTTCTGGGAAATTGGAGTATTGACTGAAGATTGAAGATAGAAAGTATTGATGACTCATCTTGCACTATGCAAAAAAAAAATCACATTCTCCCTAAAATAAAAACGCCCTCTCCCTCTAAATTATGAATACAACCTGCCTAAAGGAAACGGTTAAAGGAACCGTTCACCCGAAAATTCTGTCATTAATTACTCACCCTCATGTCGTTCCAAACCTGTAAGACCTTCGTTTACCTTCAGATTAAAATATTTTTTATGAAATCTGAGAGCTTGCATAGACAGCAATGCAACTGAAATAAACAAAAATAACAAGTTTAATGTACAAAGGAAACTAAAATAACTACTTTATTCAACAATTTTTTACTTGCAAACAGCTCTTGTGAATGCACGTCAAAGACTGACAAGAAATTGTTGAATAAAGTCGTTAATTTTGTTTTCTTTGTGCACAAAAAGTATTGTCATAGCTTCATAAAATTAAGTTTGAACCACTGATGTCACATGGATTATTTTAACTGTGTCCTTACTACCTTTCTGAGTCTTGAAAGTGTCACTTGCGTTGCTGTCTGTGCAGGGTCAGAAAGCTCTCGGATTTCATCAAAAATATTAATTTGTGCTTCGAAGATGAACGAAGGTCTTACGGGTTTAAAACTACATGAGGTTAAATAATAAATTACCAATTTTAAATTTTGGGTGAACTATCCCTTTAATTAGCAATAGCAAGTAGCAAAGCTTTGTTTGTCTTTGCATTTCTTCTTAGTTCAAGCTGTCGAGTGTGGGTTTGTGTGGAAAAACATTTTAATTTGACCCGCCTCAACTTCCTGTTGAAGTACAAAAAGGTTCCCCCATTTCATGGTATCATTAATTTCTATATTAGAGTTGTGTTTGTGTGTTTTGTGACTTTGGATTGTGTGTAAGTCCTTTTATAAGGAGTATTGCCTGTCAAAAAATCTTTCACCTCACTGTCAGCATGATGACTGTAGCAAGCATTGACACCTCCGTGTCAGTTGGAGACGGACTACCTGGCTACAGGCGGTGGTTGTTGTGGAGACAGGTGTGTCGGCGATCCTGACAGCAATGAACACCCACCATGTACGTTGCGCATCTGCAGCTGGAGCCTGTCAGCTGGGCTCTTGGAGAACGATGAATTACGGCGCACACGTTCATACACACATAAGACTCCCGTGCCACAAATGGAGGGTCTCACGGTACTCACTGAGATTATATCTCTAGCAAATGACAATCAAACTGACAACACTTTTTTTCCGATTCAGTACCGCGTCCTCAGACACAACTCCACTTCGGCAGGAAATCAGGCCTGACAGAGGTCAAATGCAAGCATTCTTCTCTCCTTACAGCACACATAGGCTCAGAGTCAATGCCAATACTGCCTATTGTATTGTTCTCCTGGACCCCAGGGGCCACATGGAGAGCCTGGTTCTTTTTTTTCAAACTATATTTGTCGAAAGATCCTAGCTGTCAGAACAAGGACAAATTCCTCTACCTGTGCCATCATGTGCGTTCAACTAGGGCAAGCAAGAGGCGCTCTGAAGACAAAGACAGGATGTGTCTGGAGCTTGCGGAAGTAGGCATCGCAACAATATGGCTTTTTGTTTGGAGCAGCGTATGCTACTTTTGGCCCGGCTGTTTCCAAAGGTCTCATTTTTGCCTAATCACTTCATTTTGGTATTTTAAATTCAATCTCACTGTCGAAGTCGAATGTTTTTCGGTTTGGTTTTTGTTCTTTTCTTGTTTGGTGTTGCAGATATTCCCCTCTCCTCATACTCCCTTTGAGGAATCCGTGCTCACACAGACACTTGACCCACTCGCAATCTTTCTATTTCTCCACATCAGGGCTACAGGAGGTCGCGGTACACATTAGATCCCTGACAGCTTCGACTTCTCTCTCACAGTCGGGCTATTTAGAGAGGGAAAGAGAACTGCAGAGAGTAAATTGAAAGTGGCCCCAGGGCTGTATATTTCACCATATCCCAGGGGAATTCTGGGATTCTGATTCTCTCTCGCTCTCCCTTCCTGGGAAAAGGCCAAGAACTTTTTCTCCTCCTCCTCCTCTGCTTGCCTTTCCTGCCTTTTCCTAGAAACTGTAGTTCATATCAGGGGAGTCGAGAAGCACAGCGCTCAGGAAGAAAGAAAGGGTTTGCCTACAGGCCAGGGGAATACATCTTTTCCCAAAGAGGAGCTGCTAGCATTGAGGATGGTACACTTTTTCCTTTTCTCCCTCTGGAACATTTCGACCAGCCAGAGAGAGAAGGATGGAGAGACTAAGGTTATGTTCTAGTGCCCTGCATAGTGTAGGAAACATATATGTTCAGTCCGAAGGGCATTGCAGCATAGAGCAGGAGTTTTCAACCTTTTAGGACATGAGCCCCCCCCCAAGTTGGTCTAATTTCACAGCGCGTGCGTACCGTACTGAGATGTATTGGGCTTAAATGGCTTAAAATTACTTTAATGTTTAAACTGACAAGACTTAAAACACGTGAGAATGAAAAACTTTCTCGAGAAAGCAGCACTGGCCTGATCGTTAAGATAGTTTTGGGGGGCTAAGGTGACAGATAGGGGGGCTGAAACCCACCTAAAAAGGGTTTAGAACCGCCCCTGGTATAGCGTGCGTAATTATACTGAAACATAAATATATAACCAGTTTACCTGATTCAATGTGATGGCTGAGCCTGTTTCTGAGATAACAACATGCCAGTCTGTGGTTGGATTTCCGACACGGCTAATCGTAAATCATCTTACACTGTCAATAAACGTGACCAGGGTTGCCAGGTATTCACAACAAAACCCGCCTAATTGCTACTCAAAACTAGCCCAAAACTACAAAACGCGGCAAACGGGAAAACCGCGGACTTGGCAACACTGAGCGTGATTGATACTCGCGCCAACTCTGCTCTAACTGTCGACTAGCAGTGGGAGTCAGATTGCCCCCTAGTGGATGGCTAAAGATTTGTTAACTCATATTCATAAATTCTCAAGGGAACGTCTCTGAATTAACTGATGCTCGCGCCCCATTGACAGGTGCTGGTGCCCCACAGGTTGAAAACCCCTGGCATAGAGAACAGGTGTACATGAAATATGAAGAGGAAAATTTACCCACTCGATACTACACAAAGTTTGGCTAAAATGAATGCAGAGAAAAAAGTTGCGTATAAGTTTTTCGCAGTGTTGGTGACAATTACTTTTCAAATAATGCATTACAATATTTATTAATCAATGTTACTCCATGAAAAATTAACTAATTAGTTACTTTTAAATAAGTTAGTTACTTTTTATGGAAAGTAATGCGTTACTTTACTTTTGCGTTACTTTTTATCACCTGATCTGGGCTTGCTTAATAATTTTAATAACAAAAAAATTATATTTTTGGCAACTGTAAAGGCCCTTTCACACCAAAGGGGAAATGATTAAGCCTCAGCCTGAAGGAAGTGCCTCTGCACTCAACATGGGCACAGGAGAGCTTTCAGTGAATAAATGGGAAAACAAAGTAACTTGCATTACTTATTTGAAAAAGTAAGTAAAGATAGTTTCTTGTAAATTTAAAAGAAATGCTTTACTTCACTAGTTACTTGAAAAAAGTAATCTGATTACATAACTCCCGTTACTTGTAATGCTTTACACTCAACACTGTTTATTATATGTGGATTATATAAAATAGCAATCAATCATTCTTCATTTGTTAGCTTAGAAACATGCTAAAATTTAGGTAACATGATAGAAATTAACAAAATCATTTCTAATTACAAAATTCACAACAGTCTTTTATTACTAAATTTAGGACCATTTTACTTGTGCGTGCTGTGTGTTTTTATGCTTGTTAGAGTACTGCATTGTTAGCTTAGCAACATGTTAAAGTTTGGCTAAAATAACTGTATTGTGCGCAATTCAAATTTGTTTTCTACTGTTTTTCACAAGTATAAAGTTTATGACAGATAAAATTAAATCTATTTTATAATTAAAATTATCTTCTTTACTAAATGTAGGACAATTTTCTTCTGTCTCTGTAATTTTATGTTTGGTACAGTTCTGCATCGTTAGCATAGCAACATGCTAAAATGTAGCCAAAATAACTGCAGTGAAAATAAGCTGGCCTAATTCATCTTAAGTTTGTATTTTACACAGTTGTTTGTAGTCATTTATCACAAAATTTAGGACCATTTTATTCAGTATCTGTGCATTCTCTTTATTTTATGCTTGTCAAAGTATCACATTGTTTGCTTAGCAACATGCTAACGGCAGTTGCACTTTTGAGTAGCCATGAACTTTACAAATCGGTCACTCACTGTACAAGGTTATGTTACCTATGTAGACAGCAGGACAGGTAGCTAGGTTATAAAACCGAGCTATTGACTTTTCTATGCTAACTTTTCATTACTCCACCATCCATCTTGCATTAGCTAATAATGATATCTTGTTCCCAGTGCCCCCGCCAGTCCAGGGGGAACAAGGATTCAAATAAGTCAGGAATGTCCCGCTTTTGTGTCTTGGTAACGGTAGCTTGGCAATCCAGACAGCTTGTCTTACACCACTAGCACAAGAGCTGATTTACAAGTTCAAGTAAGGAAACATGGCATTCCTTTACCGCGCTAGCGCTTATTGATAGCTCTCTCTTATAGTCTGGTTTAGCTTTATATTTGCAGGAGGGAATAGCTCAAATCACACTCACTAAAGAATAATTGAGACTCGGGTAGTTTTATTGCTTTTTGCCAGATTGCAATAGTTGGTTTACTGTACCACAATGATCCCATAATGTCATTGCTGGGAGACCGCAGAGTGGATTCTGCTCATTTTTACACACCCTAGTCTGGTGTACGAGCTTGACTGAAGCACATCAAAGCCGCTAGGGCTCCCTACCTTGGTCTCTGTCCTTAAAAGTGCATTCTGTATTTCTCAAAAGTTACAGAAGAACTCAAGAAAACACACCAGTATTACTATTCAAAATCCAGACAGGATCTGTAAACACGGCCTGTAACACTATCCTCTCCCGTCTTGCTTCCCGGTCCTCCGAAAACAGCAGTGTAAACAAGCGACGCTCCACGAGAGAAGAAAAACTGTGCAAGCCTCGGCAACGGGCTGATCTATAGAGGAGAAGCAGAAGGGTCCTGTCTAAACACGGCCTCTTATTAAATACGGTGTGACGTAAAAGCGCAGGGGGAGAGGTCAAGGTTACTCAAACACTGAACATGGGCAGTGGCCTGACGGAAACAAATGCAGAAGAATGACAACCTGTCTTGGTATGAAATGGTGATAAAGTGTGTGTACATATATACTAGCATTCAAAAGTTTGGGGTCAGTAAGTTTTTTTTTTTTTTTAAGAAATAAATTATTTTATTAATCAAGGATGCATTAAATTAATCAAATATCATTTATAAAGTTACAAAAAAAATCTTTTCAGCTTCATACTCATTAAAGAATTCTGAAAAAAGGTTGCAGATACATATATTAAGCAGCACAACTGTTTTCAACTTGATGATGATAAATATTTCTTGAGCAACAAATCAGCATATCAGAATGATTTCTGAAGGATCATGTGAAGACTGGAGTAATGATGCTGAAAATTCAGTTTTGCATAGCAGGAATACATTTCATTTAAAATATATTCAAATGCAAAACGGTTATTTTAAATTGTAATAAAATTCCGCAATGTTACTGTTTTTATAGAATTTTTGTCAAATAAAGCAGCTTTGTTGATCATATTTGAAATATATATATATATATATATATATATATATATATTAACCTAAATTGCACCTACTACCAAATACTAACAATTTATTCATTCATGAAAGATTTTGACAATTACTTTCATTTTCAACTGAGCATCATTCATTTGATCATAATTTAGTTGTCTTTTGGCCTGAAATCAAATGCCTTTTAAAGCATAATGGACTAAAACGAAGGACTACGACATGACAAAACATTAATGATTTGTTAAAATTTGTTGAAAAATGGTTTTATATTAACATTTGTGCATTTTTTAAAAGCGTTAAATTATTAGAGATTGTTTAATATTGCATATTCCACTTGATTTACTCGTTTTCTCTTGCCTTTCCTACTTTTTTTCTCACGTCGCTCACAATTTCAGGTTTCACCGACATGTTCCCCATCTGTGACTCATTGCAGTTCCCAGAAATTATTTCATTTTTATGTAATGTGCATCATGGCCCAAATATGTTGCTCCCCCCAAACAAAACAAAAACGCATATTTGTGTTGCTGTGGCAATCATTCTAAAACACGTTCCTTCCGAGTTCCTCGGATAGTCCGGATAGTCTTGAGTGCGACCACGCAGGAACCCGGCACCCACCATCTCATAATGTCTGTGGCAAAAAAAATCTTGGGATGATACTTGTGGAAACAATGCTCCAATCCCTGGAGCTTCACCTTCCATTTATCCTCCAGAAAGGCCCGTTTGTATTTCTAAATTAAGTTTCTGCCTCCTTTTATGGGCCTTCGTGTTCCTGAGCCCACTGTGTAAAGGGCCTTTTGAAAGCGGGGTTTTAACACACAATTGGATTACAGCAAAGCACTTGGTGAGAAAGCGGCGGGTTGGGACGAGCGGACCTGCGAGAAGTACAGATGGTTTAGCGCATGCATAATGAAACAGACCAGGCAGTGTGTGTGTGTGAGTGTATGCACACGCCCCCCTAAAGCCCTCGGCCTGGCCTGGGAGAGGAAGGAGGCAGTCGGAGTCGGAGGCAAGCCAGGGGGCATAACGCTTCTGCCCAACCTGCCTGCCGCCGCAAGCTGGTCCTAATGATCTAATTAGGGAATCACCTCGCCGACTAATTCGGCCACGTTCAAGCAACCTGAGCCCCTCTCAATTATCCCAGGCTTATTATCAGACGTTAAACGACGTCATTTTACCTCGGTGTCCCTTTTCGATTGTTCCATAATGAATTCCGTTGTCGAATCGAGGCGGAATAACACGTCGACTGAGTCACTCCAGGTTGCTTTTCTTCTCCCAAACCCGAGCGCCGTTCCCATCTTTTTGATGGTGTGAGAACAAAATTAGAGATACGCAGGAACCATCCCTCCTCTGTCTTTCAATCGGCGGCCCATAGAGTGGCTTGTTATGCTCTTGTATAGAGGATTTAGGCCTGGTGAATGGGCCTGTTTGTGCACGGTATTTAGTTGTTTGTTGTTTAGTGTCTTTTTTGTTGTTTATTTCGGGCGGGAGGGGGTTTTTTCTTTCCCCCCTCGCTCTCCAAGGGCCCTCGACAGGGGGTAAATGCAGATGTGACACACAGAGTCTGGGTCTCACGCCTCATTTGCATATTTAATTAGCAATGGGCACTGTGTGAGAGAGCACTTGGTCTGCGGAGGGCAACTGGGAGAGTGTGTGAAAGTCCCCGCACACACGCACCCACCCGGCCCCTTTGGTTGCGCTTTCACATATCTCTGGGCTGTTGCTGGGGCGGGGGGTGTTGCCGCATGTTTTTGTTTTTTTTTTTCGTTGTTTCGGCCCACTCCTCAGATTGCCTTTGTTTTAAACTGTTGATGCAGACGGCAACGCTGAGCTGAATGCAAACAAGGCCCTAAATTGTTTACTTTGTCTAGGAGCAGATGAAGGGGCTGGACAAACTTTTTTTTTTTGGGTGGTGGTGGGGGTCTGGGATTTGCTTTTCTTTTTTTATCAAAAGTTACTTTCCGTCATTTATCGTTAACTGAAATTTGAATAATTTTTGTACGCTAATTATTGCACAATTTAGCCTATGGGTTGCATTTGTGTTCCAAAAAGTATTCTGTCAAAAATGAAGTGGAAGAAGTCATAAATCTTTTTCTTCTTTTATCAAAAGTTTATTTTCGTATTTATCGTTAACCGCATTTTTGTGCAGTTTAGCCGTTGTTACAATTGTGTTCCAAAGTGATGTTTTATCGTATATTCTGCCCAAAAAATAGGTGAAAAGGTCATGAATCTTTTTCTTCTTTTATCAAAAAATTTTTTTCATGATATATTCATTACCCAATCTGAAGAATTATTGTATGCTAGTTATTGCACAATTTAGCCTAGTAGTTACATTTGTGTTCCAAAGTGAAGTTTTAAGGTTTATTTTTCCAAAAACTAAAGTGAAAAAAAGTATTGTATCTTTTTCCTTTTCTGTGATTAGCTGAAGATGTTTCTGAGATTTCGCCATTTAGTTAAAATTGTGTTCCAAAGTGATGTTTCAACATATTCTGCCAAAAAAAAAAAATTTTGTGAAAAGGTCATGAATCTTTTTCTTCTTTTATTAAAAGTTTGTTTTCCATGAGCATTTTTGTACACTAATTTTTGCACCGTTTAGACTTTTAGTTTAATTTGTGTTTCAAAGTGATATTTTTAACATGTATTCTGCCAAAAATTGAAATGTAAAAAGTCATGAATCAGATTCCGATCCCAACTTCGCCAGCCATTTTGTTTCGTGTGCTTGCTAGCGTGACATAGGTAATATTTCTCCCAGCATGACTATTTTATCTCCAGTGGGAAATCAATACTCACCCCAGCTTCTAAATCATCTTAAAGGGTGTTTCTTTGCCATTTTTGGCTGTCATAGAAGAGTTAAAGGGACCCGGGTGAATCTTTGCGAAATTTCCCTTAACGTCACGGCACGAATCATTGCTATCGCAGCTAATGGCACCGTTAAAGAGCACTTCTTGGGAGAAATCGGAGCCCATCAAATTTATAGGGCCTTTTTTATGCAGTACACCCAGGTCTGAAGGCTTTCTCTCTCTCTAGACTTATTTCCATAAGTGCCTCGGCTGCAAATAGCACACTCAGTGTGAATTCACAGCCCAGACCCCACTGTCGGTCTGACCTACCGAGCCGCGTGCCAAAAGGACATTGGCTAGAGTACAGTCAGACCTTCTATTCCGATAACTTCCCTTTTCATCTGAATGCTAATAAATACAGTCTGAAATTTACGGTTAGGCCTGTCAGTTGATTTATATAATCACAGAATTCACTTTTATTTTATTTTATTTTGTAAATTGGAATTATTTATATTTACATCTTAATAAAATAAAAGTAATTTACCTTATTGTTCACATATATATTTAAATATTAAAAATATATATATTGTTCATATATATATATATATATATATATATAAATACATATATTTAATAAACCACATTACTTAACCTGTTAAATTACATCCGCAGTCATTTAAAGCCTAGAAAGTCGGAGTATTTTTACGACGCATGCAGTTGTCTGTCGGCCTATTCTGTGGCAGCAGTCAGCTCTATTGAACCGGCAACACGGTGGCCTCCTGTGTACACACATCAGCATAGGGTTTCACCTGCGCGGCCAGTGTGCGGTTGGCTGCCAGACTACACGATCAGCATGGTGATTCCTTGGTACTCTGGACTAGACGTTTTGCATCTTGAGTCTTAGGACTGCAGAAACAGTTTTCGAGAGGCTGTCAAGTGAATGATTTCATTGTGGTCATGAAACAAAATCTCACTTTCTTTTTCTTTGTGTGTCTTTCTACAGAAGCGGGGCAGTCTGAAAGTCCGAACCAGCCCAGTGAAGGCGACATCAAGGACCAGCCAGAAAATGGTGAGTGTTTCTAGTCAAGTTTCGCAACATATCCAAAAATATGCATATACCTGTACAAATCCCAAACGTTATCCAGGTTTTTGGAGCCATGGCCTAGCATTAGCACATTTGCTCCCGGGGACCTTGAAGCTTGTACATTCTTAAAAATAAAGATTATATATGGTTCCATGAAGAACCGTTAACGTCCATGGCAGGGGCGGACTTACCCATTAGGCAGAGGTAGGCGACCGCCTTGGGTCCCCAAATGCCAAGGGCCCCCTAAAATGCTTTTCATATAAGAGATGCGCATTAAGCGCTGACACGCGAACGGTTGCTGGTTACGGTGTTTATTACCACGACAGCCATCTGAATTGAACGTGCTTTTTGTGTATTCTGCTTGAAGGAGATGAAAATATTATGCATCTGAAGTAGGGCTGGACAATAATTCAATATCAATATGTATCGCAATATAATTTTTTTCAATAATGGTGATATGATTTTTAAACACATTTCCGATATTTCGATATACATTACCAGTGTTTCCCATACATTGATTTATTTGTGGCTTTTGACTTCGTTGAATAAACATGAGCACTGCACGTTTCAAAATCATAACACAGCGCGGGTGTTTTATATGAATGTATCTCTGAAGGGAAAGGACTGTCTTCAGAAAAGCTTCCATGGCGTTTTCATTTTATCTGATAAAGAAGCGTTTATGAGCGGAGCTGATTTGATTACAGCCGTTACTGGAGAAACCGCTAGTTCAACTTAAAGCACCTCCTGCTGGCAGAGAATCAGTTTGCATTTTCAATAATAAACCCATTTCCAGCAACATGTTTTTGTTGTAGCTCTTTATTTTTTTTTCTGCAGAAACTCAGAGCACCTTTCATACCCTTTATACTGGCTAAAGCACATTTGTTTCAATCTATAAGAATAATCAGCCTACACTACCAGTCAAAGTTTTTGGACAGGAAGATTTTTTATGTTTTTTTTTTGTTTTTTTTTAGAATTCTCTTCTGCTCACCAAGCCTGCGTTTATTTGATCCAAAGTACAGCAAAAACAGTAACATTTTAAAATATTTTTACTATTTAAAATAACTGCTTTCTATTTGAATATATTTTAAAATGTAATTTATTCCTGTGATCAAAGCTGAATTTTCAGCATCATTACTCCAGCCTTCAGTGTCACATGATCCAGTAAACATTGTAATATGCCAATTTGCTAATTATGAATATTTAAAACAGTTTAAGCATTTTTTTATTT
This sequence comes from Sinocyclocheilus grahami, assembly GCF_001515645.1. Classification (NCBI taxonomy): domain Eukaryota; kingdom Metazoa; phylum Chordata; class Actinopteri; order Cypriniformes; family Cyprinidae; genus Sinocyclocheilus; species Sinocyclocheilus grahami. Next base: position 603,296 of record NW_015505336.1, read on the forward strand.
TTTCAACATAATAATAAATGATTTTTGAGCAGCAAATCGGAATATTAGAATGATTTCTGAAAGATCACGTGACTGGAATAATGATGCTAAAAATATATCTTTGAAATCACAGGAATGAAATGCATTTTAAAATAGAAAACAGTTATTTTAAATAGTAAAAATATTTCAAAATGTTACTGTTTTTGCTGTATTTTGGATCAAATAAATGCAGGCTTGTTGAGCAGAAGAGAATTCTTTAAAAACATTAAAAATCTTACTGTTCAAAAACTTTTGACTGGTAGTGTATGTTAGCTTATAGTTTGAAGTTAAAGATATTAATATTAATTAGGTGAGTCTGAGACGATTATTTGACAGTGATTTCACATTTCTTGTTTGTATGAAGGCTAAATACAAATAAAAGGTGAACATTAATTAATTTGTGCTGGTTTTTTTTCTCCCTAAAATATTATATGGTTTTATATGAGGTGTCAAGACTTGTCAAATTCATTTTTCATAAGTTTGTATGCACAGACATCTGTTGTGGGCGTTCTTGGCAGTTTTTACAAGGCTTTTTTAAAATAAATGTTCATATCGATATCGGAATTATATCGTATCGACCGAAATTAATAAATATATTGTGATATACATTTAGGCCATATCATCCAGCCCTAATCTGAAGCTGTAATTAAATATTGAGAAACGGTGTGTATTATATGTTTATAATTGTTTTAATTGCGGCTTACTCATTTATGAGAAGGAACCATGTAGAGGACACATACGCAGTTACTTTTTTGGTTGATATAATCCTTAGGTGTGTAAATGTATAATTGCCTTTTCATTATTTGTTTCAGTTTTATTTAAATTTGTAGTTAAAATAACTAAAAATAAATGTATTTTAAAGTTTAGAATTAGACAGCCTTTGCAAACGGGCTTACGCTGGTAACTCATCAGCGGACTTTCCTCATCGGTATAGGCGATATATTTTTCACACTTTTCTCATTCTATATTTCTGACGTTCCAAAATCGCCTCCTACTGGCAGAGAATGAATGTTCATTTTCAATAATCCAGTCTGTAGTTTTTGTTCAATGCGAAAATCCACCCACATAACCCCGTTTTAAATTAAAATATTCATTTATACTTCTGACTCACCCCTGGTTTAAACGCTCAATTGTGAGGTTTATCATTTTATAATTGATATTGTTTTTGTGAAAACCTGTATCTCAACTGTAAATCAGTTGCTATTTCGTGGTCTACAACATGAAAGAAAGCCATTATAACATGTACATGAAAAATGTAGAAACATTGAACAACTATTGGGCACCATTGTGCAGCAGCAAGCATCACAGCAAAAAAGGAACCTCAAGGTTGATCTAGGAAAATGTGCGCAAATGTATAGGGCCCCATTACTATATTTTACTGTGTCACCCCAATTCACTAAATCCGCCCCTGGTCCATGGAGCCTTTTCATTGCGGAAAAGGTTCTTTACTGGAGGAAAGAGATTAGATTATTCTTTATATTATTAAAGTGATAGTTCACCCAAAAATTTGAATTCTGTCATTAATTACTCACCCTCATGTCGTTCCAAACCCGAAAGACCTTCATTCATCTTCGGAACAGATATTTTTAAAGAAAATATATTTTTGATGAAATCCGGAAGTTTTCTGACCCTGCATAGACAGCAACGCAACTGACACATTCAAGGCCCAGAAAGGTAGTAAGGACATCGTTAAAATAGTCCATGTGACATCAGTGGGTCAACCGTAATATTATGAACCTACGAGAATATTTTTGCACAAAGAAAATAAAAATAAATAACCACTTTATTCAATTATTTCTTCTCTTCCGAGCCAGTCTTCGATGCACATTTACTACCTTTCTGGGCGTTGAATGTGGCTGATGTCTATGGAGGGTCAGAAATCTCTCGGATTTAATCAGAAGTATCTTAATCTGTGTTCTGAAGATAAAATGATTCTTCCATTGCATCGGTATTAACATCCATGGAACCTTTCCACTGAACAAAATGCTCTTCATAAGGGAAAAATTTCTTTAATTTATTAAAATGTTCTTCACTCACATGTTCGTCACAGTGGTTTTAAGAAAGTTCTTTGGGGAACCAAAGATGGTTCTTCTCTTGCATCACTTTTGGAACCTTCATTTTTAAGAGTGTAGAACCTTTCCATTGCACAAAAATTTCTTTATAATCTTAATGGAAAGATTATTAAACTGCTCCTTACACCTTAAGAAAAATGTTTTGAGAAGAACTGTTCGCTGAAAGGTTCTTTTGGTAACCAAAAATGGTTTTACTAAAACTTTTGAAACCTTTATTTTTTTAGTAGTGAATGGGAAATGCAGGTTTGAATCTGGATTACATTATTTTGTCCCCAAAATATAGCTAGTTGGGGAAGTCGTGGCCTAATGGTTAGAGAGTCGGACTCGTAACCCAAAGGTTGTGGGTTCGAGTCTCATACTGGCAGGGACTGTAGGTGGGGGGAGTGAATGTACAGCGCTCTCTCCCACCTTCAATAACATGACTGAGGTGCACTTGAGCAAGGCGCCGAACCCCCAACTGCTCCCCGGGCGCCGCAGCAAAAAATGGCTGCCCACTACTCCGGGTGTGTGTTCACGGTGTGTGTGTGTTCACTGCTGTGTGTGTGCACTTTGGATGGGATAAATGCAGAGCACTAATTCCGAGTATGGGTTAACATACTTGGCCACATGTCACGTCACTTTGTAGTTCTTGTTAGCTAGTTGAGCTATAGTAAGAACTAGTTTGTGAATTTTTCACGTTGTCGAAGCTCCGGGACTCATTAGCGTGAGTGTGTTAGTATAAGCCAGAGGTGGGTGATTACTCTTAAGAGGATTGCGTCCACGTAAACTTGTGCGAAAAGTGGCATGTTTCCAGGGCAGATGGAGAATTGTTCTAAACGGGCTCTTTTAAAACAAACACAGAGCAGCAATTCTGCTGATTTTGTGTGTGTTTACAAATTATTAGCGGACAATGAAACAGTCTGTGTCGACTGATTTACAGTTTGAGAAAACATAAACACGATGATTGAATGGAAACAGTCCCCTGTTTGCTTGAGTTTAAACAGAGAATGATGTTGAAAAGTCCCGTTTTATCCTCCCTCACCCCCCCTGGAGCTCCGTTACGTGCGCGTCCCTCAACACTGGATTATAAGGCATATTTTCCTCCTAACTTAAAGATTATCGCAGATGTGCGCTGTGAAGCTTGAGCTATTATTTCCATGCCCTTGTGTGTGACACCAACATCGCCCTGTTTACTGAGATTAGAGGATACAGACAGATGAGCGTGTTCATCTCTCTCATCCTGCATGTAGCTGATATTATCTTTTCATCTCTCTCTCGTCGTGAACCAAAGATCACCCCTGAGTTGTGCCGATATAGGCTGCACATAATCACTCCTCTAATGTCTTTTTTTTTTCTTTCATATTTTCTCTCCCGTACGAATTCGCTCCATCTGGTATCTGTATCTGTCGTCCATGATCTTCAGATTATTTTCAGTTTTGATCTGAAGCAGTTCAGGCCAGTCCCAATCCAATCTGAGAACCTTGGTTTCATTCTTTTTAATTCACAAAACTGGTCTCAGATCAGCAGCTTTTGATATGCTGGATCTAAAAACAATGTATCCAAACTTTACTTGAAGACCTGAGACTTTATTTCACTGATTCTTAAAGGGATAGTTCACCAAAAAAATTATTAACGGAGAAATTACACAATACTTTCATTTAGGGATGCGCCGATGTATCGGCCGCCGATATTTATCAGCTGATTTTTCCTCAATTTACAACCTTTGGCATATCGGCTATATAAAGAAAAAGGCCAATATAACAAACCGATGGTTTATTAATTAACTGCGTGAAGGCACTGAGCTGTATAATGTCTGTTGCATAATCCTAGCGCTGCTGTCTGTACTTTAATGCTAATCAAAAAAGACAAAAGATCGCACACTATTCTTGACTAAATAACTTTTGTAACTTTTTTTTTAACTTTTGTAAAAGTGTAGAAAACTTTACTGATGTTTTATTAAGTGTATTGCGTTCTTTTTCACTCCAAAATAATCACCATAAGAGCTAAACAAAACGCAGCACGAGAAGTGCACATTAAACTCTCTCTCTCAGTTGCGTTATCATCAGCATACAGCGAATTACACAAAACACTTATTACAACTAACAGTAAACAAATATATACAGATCTCATGCCTTTTCGGGGGGTGCTTAATAAACTGACAAACTTTAAATCCGAAGAACTGCGTGCTTTCATTACCCATATAGCTGCTCCGTAGACTAGAAAACCCGTCAAAATAAGAGTCCCGCCTTGGTAATGGAGATCTCATACATATTTAAACTTACAAAAAATATTAAAATGTAAACAAAAACAAATTAGAAGATTAATCATAATAAAGTCTGTTACAATAAAGAAGGATTAATATGTATTTAATTTATACTAGGGCTGTGCGATATTAAAAAAAATGCGATACCTTGTTAAAAACTGCGATATGATATTGCTTAAAGTGTGAAAAATCTATTTAAATTATATTTTAAAATATTTAAAAATGAAAATTATATAACCAATTTGTTTCACATTCTTTCTTGGAAAAGAAAGAATCACTACAACTTCTGAAAGTGACCAGCAGTACATAAAAAGTAATGTCACAAATCAGAAAATGTCATTTTAACATCAATGTGAATGACAAAAAAATAAATGACACTAAATTTATATCATTGTGACTTTGCTTTCCATACACTTTAAGTACTTCTTCATATACCACAGCAAAAAATATAGTCTGAGAAAGTTGATTAAAGGCATGATTAAAGGCAAGTGAACAGTCAGTAAAAAAAAGAAAGAAAAAAGAACAAATACACAATTTACAAGCATAGATAAAATAAACAGTAGTATCCAGATACAGAAATGTAATAATTAAGTGTAAAATAACACTGCATAGTGTTCACTGTATGAATTAAATTTAGATTAATCTTTGTTA
>NW_015505336.1:608928-628949 GCF_001515645.1 Sinocyclocheilus grahami
TGTCACAAATCAGAAAATGTCATTTTAACATCAATGTGAATGACAAAAAAATAAATGACACTAAATTTATATCATTGTGACTTTGCTTTCCATACACTTTAAGTACTTCTTCATATACCACAGCAAAAAATATAGTCTGAGAAAGTTGATTAAAGGCATGATTAAAGGCAAGTGAACAGTCAGTAAAAAAAATAAAGAAAAAAGAACAAATACACAATTTACAAGCATAGATAAAATAAATAGTATTCAGGTACAGAAATGTAATAATTAAGTGTAAAATAACACTGCATTGTGTTCAATGTATGAATAAAATTTTGATTAATCTTTGTTATAGCTATTTTGTTGTTTGATTAACATTAGTGACATATTCAGCAGCACATATTTATAGGCTGCTGTCCCTTTAAATCCGACTGCACGGATCCAGTATAATGATACACATCCGATTTCTTTCTCAGCTGTTTACATTCATTTAAAACATAACTGACTCCGTTTACGAGAATGATCGTCAAGACGGTTACTATTGACATAATTCTGTGTGTATGTGTCTGTTCAAACATAAGGAGGAGGAGATGCGAAAGACGAATCAACTCGGTGTTCGTGCGCCATCTGAAATGCGTCTCTCTGTGTGTGTGCTTCAGGTGTGAGTCTGTCAGACAGCAAGACGAGATGGCAAATAGTTGTTTTCTGCAACTTATTGCACTTAATAACTTTTTAACGTCAAGGAATTCTCTGTTATATGCGTCGAACTAAAACTTTGACCTTTTGCAACATTTTGATATAAGTAGCCTATTATTAAAATGATTCAGATAACGCACGTCCTTGCGATATGCATATCGCAATATTTACATTTGCGATATTCCGATATTTTCGATATATATCGTGCAGCCCTAATTTATACAGTGAAGTGTTATTTGACATTTGTTTACTTTATTTCTGTACCTGAAAACTGTTAAACCTACCTAAAAAGCACTGTTTATTAATTTGTATCTTTGTTCTGTTGTATTTATGTAGGCCTGCTGAATGTTAAATGGATCCAATCCATGTTCATTAGAAATTATTTGATGATACAGCAATAAAACTGCAAGTATAGTTTAATGCAGGTGTTTTTTGAACTTTGCTGATTTAAAACATGATCAAAATACTATCTATTTTGATGCCAAAATTTCAAATAAGAGAGGAAGTGACAAATATCGGTATCGGAATCGGCCAATAAGTGATTGTTAAAATCGGTATCGGTATCGGCTCCAAAAAATCCTATCGGTGCATAGGGATGCAGCGATTAACCGGTTTCTTAATTAACCGCGCTTTAAAATGTCACGGCTAATTAATCGTAAAGGCTCCGCTACACCGAGTGTTTCTGTTGCACAGAACGGAACAGTTGCAACTTGCAGTAAAACGAAAACAAAGTTACACTAGAGGTGCGCCAACTTAAAATACCGTGCTTATCAGAGACACGGAGGCTACTACACACATTAGATTAACTATGACAGAGGAACCAAACAGCGAAGCTTCATTTCCACCAGAGAAATGCCTGAAGTCGATAGTGTGGGACCATTTTGGGTACGCCAAGAATGGCCAGGGTGTCATTTAAATATTGCCGTAAAAACTGCTGCTAAAGAGCGAATACATGGCTTTAAACTATTTTAATGCATGACGTGAAGGCAAGACTGACGCGAAGCTGTGGCTCGTTAGCTCAGCATTCTGCCCACTTCAGATCAGACAGATTAAATAGTGTGGTAAGATCACATTTATTTGAATAATTAATTATAACATTTAGCTACTTGAATGAATTATTCGATCGAGAGAGAGGGAGAGCGAAGAGTGTGTGTGAACCTGCGTCAGCACGTCTCTCTACAAACATGTGACTTTAGTTACTTAAACAGTGATTTTACCCTCTCCTTGCTGATGAATATGTAGCAATTCAGTATCTAAGCTATTTTATTAATAAAAGTCACAGGGCAGGGTTCACAACAAGTTTGTGTCCTCCTGAATGTTTGTTATTAATAGTTTCCCCTGTGGGGTAAATAAAGTTAATTGTCCTATATTAATAATACTTATTAACATTGTTATCTATAATCCCTTTTATAGTATTATGCATAAGTTAAAAACCAACAAGATTTTTTTTCATGTTTCCAGTTTTCTGCCTCAGGTCCAAAAGAAATGTAAAGAATGTACAAACTGAAAACACTAAATACTTTTGTGATCTATTTTCATTAGTTATTTTCAAAATGGAAATACTGACATGGATGTTTAGAGCAGAGGTCACCTTTTTAATTCCAGTTGGAGAGATGGACCTTTGTTTGTCTTTATTATAATTATTTTGTGCTGTATTATTGGTTACTGTGTTATTTCTCTTTCTATAGGCAGCAATAAATAACACTTTATTATCTAAAGAGTGTCCATTTGATTTTATACATTAATAATTTTGTGAAACTAATAAATGCATAATAATTGTCATAATCGTGAAACCGGGATTATTCCTCAGACAATAATCATACCAACAAAATCTATAGTCGTTGCATCCCTATCGGTGCATCCCTACTTTCATTGTTCTTTTCCATTTGATGAAATTAAATATATGATAACAGTTTTTTTATATATTTATTTATAGTCTGTGTGTGTGTGTGTGTGTGTATGTATGTGTGTATGTATATACTGTATATATTTATATCAATGTTATCATTTTAGCTTGTGTGTGTGTGTGTATTAGCACATAAATATCATATAACATTTATATTAAATTAAATTATTTACAAACTAAATTAATATGAATATATAATATATGAATTTATAAGATATATTTACATATTTTATTCCTTTTAATAATTAAATTTTTATGAAATTATATAATCAGTTAATCATATATATGGAAGCAGAAATGTATGTTGTTATTTGCTGAAAATCTTCTAAATATAATCTTCCAAATCTAAATATATTGTGTCACGAAGATGGCGCCATAAGAGTGACATTTGAGAGCTACATAAGAATGGAAAAGAGAAACCAGGAAAAATATAATATATTTGCTTGCATGGAAGAAGGACAGTCATACGGGTTTGAAATGACATGAGGGTGAGTAAATTATGACAGAATTTTTATTTAGAGTGAGCTATCCCTTTAAAGACCACTGACTCCTTTCACTGCCTGTTAAATACTGTCAGTCATATCACACATTTCCACCTTATCCCTGTCACCACCTCTATTTCTCCCTTATTTCTGTCTCCCTCTCATCCCCGATGCAGGAAAACATGACCAACAGTTTTTTTTTTTTTTCGTTTTTTTTTCCATGGTTTGTTTTGGCTGGTAAACCTTGACCCTTGTGCTCCATGCTGCGTGCACTTTCACAAAACGGGCTTCTGCCTTTCTGGGACGGGGCAGTCATTGCACAATCCACAGACTATTAGATAAGGCCAGAGGATATCCTCTCCTTTACAAGCTCAGGAGAAAGAGAGAGGGGAGGTGAGAAATCCATAACAGAGAGACATTTGATAAGAAGCTAGTAAAAACGGTTAGAACAGTTGTTTACTGCCTCTTGTGAGGCTTGTTTATGGGTATTTGTCAAATGTCAAGCTGTGGATACTTCATCTAAGACCATTTGAAAAGAGATTTTTCTTGTTATTGTGCGTTATACATGTTGTTGGTGATAAAATGAGTAATTGACAGACCATATGAAATGTCTGTACTTTGATTTAAAGACAATAACAATCAAATTTGACTCTTTTGACTTACATCTGGTATGTAACGGACACTTCACTATTAGGGCTGCACGATATATCATTTCAGCATCGATATCGCGATGTGCGCATCCGCGATAGTCACATCGCAGGATATGCGATGTTTAGTATACTGACCGTTATATTTATACTTATAATTTTCTTTGCTCACACACAGACACTGTGTCACCGGATGCGACATCTGTTGTGTCGCGCCGCCCCGCGCCGCAGCTGAAGTCTGTTTACACTGGACGTGACAAAGCGACCTTTGCAAATCATTTGAACTTCATGTCAGTTCGTCATAAATAGAACGTGGCATCAGTTTACTGTGGGGGATTTGTCATGTGTCGCGCCACATCCAGTGTAGACAGCATCACTGATTATAATGGGTTCTATAGTATTTTTGTCGCGTCGTGCTGCGCAGCTCACATCCAGTGTAGACACAGTGAGAGCCGCGCAGATGCACGTGAACTCAGAATTCCGTTCACTTCTGCGTCTATTAATGACACATACGCGCGAAATTACATCAAAATGCATGCCTCTGCAAGTATCCTTGTAAACACAGTTGCTTATGGCTTAGGTGAAGGTAAATTCAAATTTAGATTTAATTTAATTTAGATTTAATTTATACAGTGAAGACTTTGCCGTGATATTTTACATTTGATTATTCAGTTTCTGTACCTGAATACTGTTAGACTTAATTGAAAAAAGTTAAGCACTGTTCATTTGTATCTTTGTTCTATTTATCTATGCTTGTAATTTGTTTATTTTCTATACTGATTTACTCACCTACAATATCACCCCAATCATTTATTTTTTTTCCAAATAGTGCTATTCAAGTTATTTTTTTTCATATCGCAATATATATCGCAGAAAAACAAAATATCGCAATGTGGGTTCCAATATAATGCAGCCCTATTCACTATCCAATCATCAACATGCTCAGCCTCTTAAACAACTTCTAGTCTCTGATGGTATCGCCAAGGCCGTGTGTTGTATTAGATAATATAAACAGATAGCAATTCATTGTTTTAGCAAATCATTGTTCTATCCAATCACTTCCTGACCAAAAAAATCAAGGCCCACCCCTTTTCCCATTGAATATCTTTTTTACTCATTCCTGATTCTTAATACTGATTCCTTATCGGTGTTAATCTGATGTTTATCTGAGAAAAAAAACAATCTTCATCATTTTTAATCAAAATAAAATAAAATTTTCCACCTCTCAAACGACTTTCCATCTCTGACATCACCAAGGCTGTGCTTTATATTAGATAATATAAACAAATAGCAATTCAGCCAGTTTTAGCTAACTTTCACATCTGGCTTCATTCTGATTCATAATGTACACTTTTCCCTATTCAGTTCTTGATGGATAAAATCAAGCACCACCCCTTTTTTCTCGTTGAATGTCATGTTTTACTCATTCCTGCTTTCTTAATTCACAATCCTGATCAGTGCTTGTTATTCTGAGAACAAAAACACTCTTCGTAATTCTTAATCAGAATTAAGTAACTTGCTCCGCCCCTTAAACGACTTTGCATCTGTGATGACGTCATCAAGGTCAATGGCAGCTTACACAAATAGCAATTTAACCGTTGTTTTTGCTAACTCACATTCATGTCACATGACTCCATTCTGGTACTTAACACACAGTTTTCACAATCCAATCATTTACTGATCGATTGCAATCAAGCACCGCCCCTTTTTTTCTCATTGAATATCATGTTTTACACATTCCGGATTTCTTAATACACATTCACACTAATCAGTGCATGTTATTCTGAGGAAAAAACAAAACACTCTTCGTAATTCTTAATCAGATTTAAGTAACTTGCTCCGCCCCTTAAACGACTTTCCATCTCTGATGACATCACCAAGGCCACCAATGGCAGTTTACACAAATAGCAATTTAACTATTGTTATTGCTAACTCTCATTTACGTCACATGACTCTATTCTGGTACATAACATAGTTTTCACAATCAGTTTTCACTTACTAATCAACTAAAAACAAGTCCTCTTTGTATATTTTTGTTTACTCGTTTAAAGAAGCAAAAAGTTTGTTAAAAAGTGGGATAATGGCCAAAGCACCTAAAATATACACAATATCCTTGATACATTCACTTAAAGTCTTGATGTTGAATAAAAAAGTTGTTTTTTGTCAACTACCCAGATACAGTGTCCCGAGGCCCAGTGTAGTTCCACACGGCACTCTTGTTGCTGCGCTGGAGGCTTGTTGAGGTCTCGGTGCTGCTGTGAAAGGCGAACCCTGGCCCCTCCTTACATGTGTGTGCGGTGCTACAGTGGACACAGCTGGGAGTGATTATCTGTGTTGAGATATAGAAGCCCTGCCCCTTCCCTCGCCCCTGTCTCCCTATATGAGGCACTCATGGAAATGCCCTCGCTGAACTCCGGGTGCATATGCTCCCTATACTGGAATTCTAGTGACGAAGGTTCCTTCGCTCGCCCGCTCTCTCCCTCCTCAGCTCCATTGCGTCATCCCTCTATTTTCCAAGTAATGGTGCACCTCACTTGTGCTCGGTATTATTGTTGTTTCACAGTATGTACAGCTGTGTGGAAATTTTGACTTTTGCCTTTTTCTCTCGACCCTGTAGTCCACTGTCCTTGTCGCTTTGTCATTTTGTAATCTACCTTGACTTCCTGCCACATGCCCTCTAACATACGTCTCCCCTCCTTCTGATACCTCCCCGAACAAACTCTATCTCACTTCTTCTCAATCTCAGGGGCATCTGTGCAGGAATGCTCTCCGGGTCTGCAGTCTTTTAGCTCATGTCAGCACTTTCTCTTGCAATGAGCCGTAGATATTACCCCTCCCTCTGTCCCTCTCTCTCCTTCTCTTCTCTCTCTCTGTTTTTATTATTTATTATTCTGCCTGTCCATGCTATACGTCTCCTCGTCCAGCCAGTCAAGACTAAACTCATTTCTATTGTTGGTTTTATAGCTCGCCAGCCACCGAGCAGCGCAGGAAGTCGTTTAATAGCTACATCACTTCTTCTTGAGATTCATCGTCACCCCCCTCTATTTATATATATTTTTTTCTCTGGAGAAGGAACCTAGGCGAGCAATGCAGTGTCTTGTAAATAAAACTGTTAAGATTCTTATGTTTTGCATTTATTTACATAATGTGAGCTGGTGCTGAGTTTGATCATTTGCAGAGTTCTTGTTCTTGTCATTGAGGATGTAATAAGTTTACATAAAAATTAGCTTTTTTGTCACAGCAGAAATTATCAAGAACATTTTAAATTATTAAAAATGAATATGTAATTAATATATACATGCTATTTTTTGTTTTCCAAAAATGTATTTATATATATTTTATATAGTTTCAGTTTCACTGCTGTAATAAATTAGTTTAGGCTTGCCATTTATTAAAAAACAGTTTGTTTATAATTTGTAATGCAATAATTTGTTTGTTTTATGCAAATTTCTGTTGAGTGAGGACAAATAAATTACGCTCTAAAGTGTTTGGAAACATTTTTTATTTACTAGTATTTAATGTAAATTTTTATCTACACACCTATACAAATTATTAGTTTTTTCTCAACAATGACTTTTGAGTGCAACCTATTTTCCGTTATTTGTTTATTTATTTGTTTGTTTGCACAATATTATCTTATAGTTCTCACTTTCACAACTACCACATTTCTGTTGCAATCTGTTAAAGGGGTCATATGATGATGCTAAAAAGAACATTATTTTGTGTATTTGGTCTAATGAAATGTGTATATGCGGTTTAAGGTTAAAAAAACACATTATTTTCCACATACTGTACATTATTGTTTCTCCTCTATGCCCCGCCTTTCTGAAACGCGTCAATTTTTACAAACCTCATCGGTCTGAAAAGGAAGGTGTGCTGTGATTGGCCAGCTATCCAGTGCGTTATGATTGGCCGAATACCTCAAGCGTGAGACGGAAATGTTACGCCCCTCACCATACTGTGATGATGCCCTGTCACATATGGGGGGGCGTGTTAGAACGAGCCGTTTTAGGTAGGCGTAGCTGACTTTTTAACTTTTATAAAGAATATCTCTTTGGATTTGAGACTTTAGTCTTTGCAACTTTACAGATCTTCTTTATGCACCAAGAGCTTGCAACACTCCAAAGAGAAAGGAAAAATTTTAATCGCATCATATGACCCCTTTAACTTCTAAACTAGTGCATTCTGTATGTACCATATCATAAGATTATGTCTAACTTGTGATGATTAATCTTGCCATATCAGCAGTTTTTCACACAATATGTAAGAGCAAGGCCAATAATGGGAAATGCAGTCCACACTGACTGCATGTTTTGATTCTGTGGTGTTGGATGGTAGTAAGTTTAGGGACGTCTGGTTGTCTGTAGTTGAATCTGAGGCTGATATGGGCTCATCTGTGTGGCAGATCCTGGGTCAGCTGTAGTCAGCACAATGAACACAGTAATTGTGGTCTGTCTGTCTGCTGGAAGAGGCAACTGATTTCTGCCTGCCGCACAAAGAATGTGTTAGACTGAAATTTCACCACACATCATATGTAAAAACATATAATCATGCTTTCCTATGTAGCTCCTTGTTTATGTGTGTGCGCCGCACTGCAAAGAGCCTCTGCCCCACAGTACTGCAGACACTCATGGGACCAAATCCAGATGTTCTCTACCCTCAGTGTCACTCTAAATACTCCCTATTCCCTTCCCCACTGGGACTGTGTGTGTGTGTGTGAGTGTGTTGTTGACATAAACACTGCCATTCCTCTGTATTTTGTCATGTTCATTCCAATAACAGTTTTTCTACTCTTTTTTTTTTCTTTTTTTCTTTTAGGGCACCTTGGCTTCCAGGACAGTTTCGTCACATCAGGTGTCTTCACCGTCTCTGAGCTTGTGCGAGTCTCACAGAGTAAGATCTCTACAACTCCCTGCCCACTGCAAAAAACTTTTTGGGCTTATTTTACAGTTATCAGAAAGTCCTTAAAACGGGATAAATTTAGTCAAGAAGCAACATGCAAAATGCATGAGATATTAATACCTTTTTCCATTCAGTATGTCTTTAATATGAGTGTAGTTTTATAAATATGGGTCAATGACATGACACCAAAAATACATTAAAAATGCAGTTAATAAATGATGAACATATTTTTAAATTCTGAATAAAATAAACGTAATGTGATGCAACTCCCCCTAAAAATATATATTTATTAAGTAATATTTCGTTATTTAACTTAACATTAACTTAATGTTACATAACTTTTTTATTAACAAAAATTAATAGTGTCACTGGCCGATATATATATTAATGATACATTATTTGAAAACAAGACTTAATATGCAGTGTTGATTCTCATATAAATGTATCGTCATTTAAAGATTTCTTACGATCCACGTTTAAAATTGTGACCCTTACACAACCTTAAACGTGGCATGATTTAGTGCCATAAGTTTTCTTAGACTTGTTACACCCTAGTATATAAAGGCCAGCAGCACAAAAAAAATGCAACATCTGAAGCATCCTAGTTCAAGCACCTTAAATTCAGCCCAAAGGTAGGATGAAGCTAGTGATTAACCAGTGTGCTGGAGGAAAGCTTCTCTGGTTTCTCAGTGTTGTTTTCAGAACAATGGGCTGGATCCACTATCCCTCCACTCATTAGAAATCGAAACGCCAGCGAAATGCAGCAGTCAGCTGAAAGTGCTTCATTGCAGTGCGGTTCAACAGTACTTGTACTCTCTAAAGTTTTTTTGTGCAGTCTTTTTTAGACAGTGTTTCTTTTATAAGCTGTTTTCCCTAAATAAGTTGTACTTTTATTGCAGATGCAGTTTTACAGAAGTTAAATGTTTGGTGTTCAAATTTATTAATAAAGAGAAGATAGCGAGAATTTTCACAACTTGAGGAAACAATCGAGTCATTCCCAGATTGATAGAGCAATAAGGCAGAATGCAGAAGAAGAAAAGTAGACTTTCCAGAGGAGGCTGGGAGGATGGGATGGGAGTAAAAAACGTGACCTTTAAAAATTGCATACGTTCACGGTGGAGAGTGACACAGCGCAGCGCGATCCATACGTGCCTGTCGATACCCGCTAACAATAGCCGATCCAAAGCGCCTGTCAGCACTCGCTGGAGCCTTCTGATCAAAGGTGCATTGATCATACGCCTTCGTGACCTAATCCCAGGCGAAGGAGAGGAGAAGAGGGTGTCATGGGGCCTGGGCAAAGAGCCCACCGTGGTCTCACCTCGCAGTCTGCCTTCAAAAACCCTCAAAGTGCCTGCCAATGCAAAGACAGCGTCTGGAGAGAACAAACATTTGGGTGCCACCACATTCTGGCGACGTGACAGCAGACGGGCGGAAGGAAACTTACAGGTCAATGTGAGTCCAGCATGCATGTGTGAGGCGATGCAAACGAATGCGGAAAATGATGAAAGTTATCAGGAGAGAGAGGAAGACAGAGATATTAAAACTCAGCCAGTACTGTGCTGCATCAGAACTCCTGGCGTATGATGGTAACAAGATTAAGGAATATGCATAATTGATCCAGCCCTATGGAGAGATCGGCTTTTATCCTAACATCTGTGACACACTGAGAAGAAAAGCAAATGCTGGGTGGCATATGCTGGATGTTCAATTCAAATCAAAGTGTTCTGCTCTCTTTTTTCTATCGTTCTCTTTATTCTTCTCTCCTCTCCACAGTCCAGTGGCTCTTAGTCGGCAGGGGGTTTTGTTGGTCTGTAGAGCATATTACTCTTGAGCCCCAACGGAAGTTGAACAGGAAGAGGATTTTAGTGATGTTTACCCTTTCTGCAAAAGTTCTCAACACAAACTTTGAATGCTGGCTTGCTTGAAAGTTTTAAAAATGTCTAGATAGATAGATTTTCCAGAATGCATCTCCTTTGTTGAATATCTTTCAATTCTATAAATCCCCAATTCAAGTTTCTGAGACTTGGCCAATTCATTCAAATTCACACTCATGAATTGAAATTGAGCCAGTTCTTCAATTCTGAATTTTGCAATAATCCGCAACAATAGTCCACTGATCACCTGGCGGGGCATCTTTAAAACTCCTTCACCTCGTCTTCCACTCTCTACGCAACGGAGAGTTGACAGAATCTCACCCTCCTGCGTCAACCACTTTCCTTCCTTAATGGGCAATACAATCTAAGAAGTTCAGCAGTCAGCAAAGCCCACAGTTAGCATAAGTCCTCTAACAGGATTGCTCCCTATAGAGTGACTGTGAATTAAAGTGCTGTATGCATGCACACTCATGACTTTGGTAGCTTCTTGTGGAAGGCACCGAGATGTTGATTGGCAGATGGGTAGAAGAGGGTAATCTGGTGTACTGAAGTGGCGTATGAATTGCCCAGAGGAGTTCCGATGGAGCTTCTGTGTGGGAGCGTCTGGCAGATTTATTTAAGGGGTTGAGTGCAGGCTCGTGCCCGTTCGGAAGATGAAAGGTCGTGATATTGAATGGACAACGGGCTGCCTTAGCTCTTCCCTGACTATACACTATGACCTTGGCTTTGTGCACCCATTACACAATTCAGTGGCAGCCCAATCGAATCTGCTTCTGTCGATCAATATCCTATTAAAGCACCACACAAAAAAGGAGAGGAAGAGAACGAGAGAGAGGAGGAGGGGCTGTTGGTAGTGGGGGAGAGCGAAATGAAAGTCTCCATAAAGTTAGCCGCTACAGCTAAATTTTTGTAAATGGAACTCAACATAATTGGCCAGTCGATACCAAGCTGGGGTAATTTCGGAGATTGGGTCCGCCTTTCCATATCCTCCTCCCTCCCCTGCTCCTCCTTCATCAGCTATTCTCTTCTACCTTCTCGAGTCCTGCAGGGTTCTTAAACGTTCCCGGGAAGAGCCACGAGTTTGTTTTTCTCTACAGCTGGCCCCCGTATGAAGTTGGACACTGTCACGCCACAGCTTGGCACGCCATCAAACTCAGGTGAGCAAGAGGACTTGTACGTGAGCCAGTTTTTCTGTTGCTGCCGCCCACTCAGAGCCTCTCCAGAGGAGATTGCGAGGGCTACAGAAGAGACAGGAGAGGATACAGGATTAGGATGAGGTTATTGTTATTAGTCCACCTGCAAGAGCCTCGCAGAAATGTTGGCAAGCAGCAAGGCAGCGTGATCCAGGGGCAGGGACACCTGGAAATCCCTGGGTGAAGGCCGGGCACTGGCACGCACCTTTTAGCCATATGACCGAACAGGGGGAGCGGATGAATTATGGAGTAGGAGAGCAGGCCGCTGTGGCAGAGACACTGCCGAGCAGCACTGGTGGGGTTACGCCCACCAGTCTTGTCAACACTGTGCCAACACTGGGCCAAAGCCTGCCAGTGGGCAGTGCCATCTGCAGTGAAATGCACACATGAGGCTTGAATCTTATCAACAGTAGCTTGCCATAAAATGGCCTACATTTTCACTATAATAAAAATACAAATGCTGTAAAAGTAGGAATGCCACCAATATGTTGATTTTGTTAAAATTTCCTCATGCTTGTGTCAATCCAAACATTTGTTCCTTCTGTAGAACACCAAAAAAGATATGCTGAAGAAATGTCTAGTTTTTCATCCAGCTACAGGTTTGGAATGACTTGAAAGAAAGGTGAGGAAATTATGTGATTTTTGGGTGAACTAATTCTTCAAGTCAAACCGGCAAGGTGGTAAACCAGCAACCTGCTGATTATCAGCTCTTCTTCACAGTGTTTTTACCAGGAGTAGTAATATGCTGAGTCCAGGACTACTCCATGACCTTCCTCAACTGGACACCGACATGCGGACTTCACCAGCGAAGTTCCTTCTGCCTTCTCTTCTCATTTGGCTTGATGGGAAACTACACAATGAAGGTGTAAGGTCTAGCCCCATGCGAACCCTCTTCTCCAGACTGAGAAATCTGGACCTATGCTGTAGGTCTATATCCTCACAGGAGCTGATCCAGCAGAAAACCCCAACGAAGACCTGTCAAAGCTCACCAACTTCAGACCAGCTCTAGATGAGATCCCATCACGCCATGGTCCTCTCGCTCAATAAAGCGATGAGGAGTAAGGCGGGGGGAAGACGGGGTGAACAGACGTCCAGGGTTTTGAAGTTGATTGCTGCTGCCTTTGTTGTCAAATGCTTCAATTTGAAAATCCGGCCTGAACAAAAGCCAATTTTTTTTCTCCTCTCTCTTTCTCTTCCTCCTCCCCCTGCTCTTTTCAAATGAATAGCCTCCCCATCTTTTGTAGATGCTTTAGCGGCCAGTGTTTGGGTGAAGGGGAGGAGTATGTCTGTGTGTGTGTATGTTAAGAGGGATTGTCAACCCTTGAGACAAGAGACTACATCAAAAAACCTCCAACACATCCAGTAGACTCGGTCACTTTGCTGTCTGACAACAAACTTACCGTAACTTGCCGGCCTCTAGTCTGAAACCTGTTTGCCTGGTTCTCTTTTACAAAACTTTTACCTTGCTTTCTACAAAACTTACTATATGTTTAGAAGATGACAGAGTATTTTTAGTTCTTTTCGCAGTCATCAAGAAAACAAAGTGACAAAACACACCAGTGCGGACTTTGACCCCAGAGGGTTAAATTGCAGCGATGGACTATATATCGGTACCACGTCAGTTAACGGTCAATATTGGAGATATACATTTTTTAAAATGTTATGTTGTTTTTGACTATTTTTAGGCAAATTTCTTTTGCAGTCAACTAATTAAGTTAACCACTTTTGTCAGGTTTAGCTAACTTGAAATGCGACCCATTTTTTGTCCCAGCTGAACAGATAAGTAAACCCACTGGCTGCACTGCCATTCCTCTGCACTAAGTAAGTAGAATAGATTGAAACATTTTGCTAATGTACTTTGCACCCAGCAACTTGAAAGGTAAAGCAGTAAAGATCAGAGAGAGAGAGAACAGAAGGGTAAGGAGAGAAGAGAGAGAGAGATCAATGCCGGCCTGATAGCCACAGGCTTCATTTGGAATCCTCCAAGCGAAAGCACTTGATAAAGCCTTTAAGAGGTAGAGACTGCAGATTACCTTTATGATTGATTTCCATTCCAGTCAGACAGACTGCAGTGTGGTCATTTTTCTACCCAAACTGCAGCAGCAGGGCCGGCCGCTCTCAGCGCGAGGGCACATTTGTGTGTATGTGTGTGCGCATCGAGGGCCGGCTGAGTTACTGCAGCCCGGTGCCCAGGTTAGCTCTCACACAAATTACTTCACATCCTACTATTAGCCATGCAAATGCAGCCGGCTTTACTGCTCGTCATAAATAACCCGCACTGTCACTTCTATTAGAGCGAAGGACCGCCCACCCCCCTCCAAAAAAAAGTTAACATTAAGAGATGACTCAGAAATTATAGCACTTCCTTTCTCACTTCCTACGTGTCCAACTTTTAGCTGTTGGCTAGTGCACTGGCTCTCCCTTGGTCCAACTTGCCCCTTTAGCCGTGTCCTCTTCCAATGTTAATTAGGCAGCCCATTACCGTGTCTATCACAATCTTCCACGCTGTCGTCCGCCCAAATCCACCCCCCCACCCCCACATACATCTCTCTCTCTCTCCGCTTGGGCCCGGCCTATTAGGTATGCAGGACCAGGGCCGCTCTCTTACACATTCGTGCTGTCCTCATCAAAAAATAGTGGTCTCAGTCACCATGAATATAAAGAGGCATCACGGCTTTATGTACTGTATGACAAAGGCGTTTGATAGAGCATTGCTCACCGATGACCTACAGAAAGGGGCACGGTCGGATTTGCAGCTTGAGGCGACTCGCTCAGGGAGGAAAGTTTTGTTACCAGCACAAGTGTTTCAGTAAGATAAACAAATACCAGTTAACTTATTTTTTTCTTTTGTTGAAAAAATAAAAAGGTTGAATTGAATTGAATTGAATACACCCAACAGGAAGTAGAATTTGAATGACAGGAAGAAGAATTGTACATAATATTAGCTTTTTTATCTATCTGTCTATCTATCGTTCTATCTATCGTTCTATCTTTTTATCTATCTATCTATCTATCTATCTATCATTTTATATTTTTATTTATCATTCTATTGTTCTATTTTTTTTTTTTGCTGGACTAACATGAAAATGTGTATAGTGTGAGCTAAATCAGCAATGTTTATGATACAGTTGTCAGATTTTATTGCTGTTTTCAAATTAAAAAGTGAGCTTGTTAAACAGCCAAAGCAGTCAAGTGAACCAACTCAAACTTTACTTGTACTTCAGCCATGAAAATGAAGATGAACTTCTTCAAAATGTGATGCTTAAGACTGTTTTTGTTCTCAGGTATTGATATTTGTTCTCTTTTCTGTGTGTGGCAGCCCCCATCGCGGCAGGAACGGGGCCCAACTTTTCATTGGCAGACTTGGACAGCTCTTCCTACTACAGTATGAGCCCTGGGGCCATGAGGCGCCCCCTACCCAGCACTTCTTCTAGCAGGTATGCACTGGAAAGACACACACGCACACACTCTCTCTCCTCAACTCTGAGTCTTAATTAATCAGCCGAGGCAGAGATTGATGTGTTGGCTGAGCGTTCGAAGAGGCTGCAGGAGTCTGAGCTACACAAGCTTCCAGCATATGTGTGTCCACCTGGAAACCTTCTCCCTCTGCCACCCGCTCAGCCTACAGGCCAGTCGCATACACATACTGCTCCCCCATGTAAAACCGCACTGCGTGGCAACCTGTGTGTGTGGACAGATGTGTGTATGTTAGGATGTGTGTGAGTGCACAGCTGAAATGCAACATATAAATGGTCTCTGTGAATTCACTGATGGGCCAAATTTCGCTGTCACTTTTACATAACGCAGCATACCTAAGATCCACACACATACAAACGTACATAAACATTTGCGCTAATATTTAACATGTGCATTTGAAAATACAACAATCATCATGTGTATGTTAAACAAATTTGTTGAATATGGCAGAATGAGTATTTTTGGACATCATAGGTGCTTTTGATGCACAAAAATGTAGTTTAGAGCTCTAGCTCACTAGCTTTGGAGAGCATGTGTATGCGGTCAAATACATCTGTGTGTGTGTACATGTGTGCGTCTGCCCACATGCTTCAGTGGCCTCTTCAGCCAGGCCTGCCAAAGCAAACATCTGGAATAAGGACCCTGTGTGTGGCTGCATGCTAGAAACTAATTAAGCGATTATGAGTGAAAAACACCAGTAGGCCTTACATTAACAAATAAATGTCAGAGCTCAGCTTACAGCAGATAACTCACACACACATGACCGCCAGCCTCCAATGACTCACTTCTTCAGTGTGTGTGTTAGATTGTAGTATGTCTGTGTGTGTGTGTTTGAATAAGCTTGCACACATCTTTGCTGTCCACCTTTTTCGACTTGAATAAATATGTTGTATAGTCCATATGAAAATCAAAATGTACTATTTAACTTAAAATGTCTTTAATTACTCTAAAAATACGTTTTTCATAATTTTGTACCAAAATATAATAACTTTCTTCTCCTCTGAGATAACTTTTCCACTGATAAAGATAAGTAAATAAGTAATTCATTACGTATTCATTTATATCAATCTTATTGTATATTTATATCAAGTCCAGTTAATTAGTTATTTATTGATTGATTTCATTGATTTATTTAATTTTAGAGCTATATTAATAAATCTCTATCTATCTATCTATCATATACACATTTCATGAAATATTGTAATAAATACATATCACAAAATGTAAAATAAATGAATGAATTCATTTCTAAAATTTTAAACAATTATTTATAGATAGTATTTATTGATATTTATTTTCATATATTTTATGATTTAATTCATTAAAACATTTTAAAATATATATAGATTTTTTTAAATAAAAGATGTGTTTTTAGTATGGCAGAATTTGTGTATTTTGTATTTTTATATATGCATTTTATATTTATTGATATTAGTTTATTTTCATATATTTTATTATTTAATTTGTTAAAAGACATTTTAACACATTTATTGATCTTTTTAATAAAATACATGTTTTTTTTAGATGTTTTTAGATTAAAATATATGTTTACTATAAAGTTTTGTTGCAAACGGCTGAAGACATTATAGTACTATATCTCAGCTCGCCCCTCAACATGCACGCGTTCGGAGATTCGGCAGCCCAAGACTGAATATTATTTTGTGGGCGTTGTATTTTGATTAATAAAATAAAAATGATAAAAATTACTATACAAAAATGAAATTTAAATTACCCTGCTTCTAAATAAATAAAGCAGTTATTTTTATTTCGTTAAAAATGGGCCAAAAGAGACCTCCGAACTAGTAGGCTACAAGAAAGATAGAATTAGTTTTTACTCAGAATTCGTTTTTAATCCCTGCATGATTTTAGTCATACATGATAAATATCAAATACGTTACAGCTTGACTACAAGTTTAAAAACAACGCTGCAATTGTTATAATTAAGGAAATTAAACTTACCATCATGAAATGTCTACACAGGCAAATAGGCATATTTTATTAAAGAAAATACTATATGACATCAACATGCATTTATCGTTCTTACAATCAACGCCAGAATGTCCAACTTCACCATGATGAACTTAAAATTGGGTTCTATTATTTTTCCTCAACAGTTCTCCTCACAAAACGAAATTCATTTCAAACACAAATTTGATAAGAACAGAGTGGAAATTATTCGCAACACCAAAATAACAGCAAAGCTAATGTTTTATTTTAGTTTAAGCCCAAACTAAGAAAAGTAAAACCAAACTTTGTGGCAATAATTAAGACCAAACTGAACATGGTGTGTGTTTATGGTGCATGTCGGCAATGTTGTCTTGGCGGGGCGTGGTGGAGGTGGGGCTTACGTAGACGATATTATCGGATATAGCGATATTTTCAAAGGCGATTATAGATAAGATATTTTTGACACATATCGCCCAGCCCTAATGCTGGGAGAAAAAAAACATATATTTGCAGAATGAAATGTGTTCGATTTTACTCATCCACCCTCTTTCTATCTGTCTTTTGTCGCACAGTTCTGCAAAGCGTATCAAATGCATGGAGGATGAGGTGGACAGCCCGGGAGAGGAGTCCTACTACCCAGGTCAGGGACGCTCGCCTGGAAGCGGCAGCCAAGCCAGCAGCTGGCATGAAGTAGAGCCAGGTAACTGTCCACCCTGAAAGCCAGCCTCCCCCGGCGCTCACACACACATTCACACTCTCACACACTGTGGGGTTGTGCGGGTGGAGAGCGAGTTATCGGATGTGCTGTGTGTGTGTGTGTGTGTGTTTGTGTGTGCATCCTGTGCTGTGCACTGGTTGTGGGATGGCAACAGCTGCGTGGGGAAATAATTAAGACCAAACTGAACATGGTGTGTGTTTATGGTGCATGTCGGCAATGTTGTCTTGGCGGGGCGTGGTGGAGGTGGGGCTTACGTAGACGATATTATCGGATATAACGATATTTTCAAAGGCGATTATAGATAAGATATTTTTGACACATATCGCCCAGCCCTAATGCTGGGAGAAAAAAAACATACATTTGCAGAATGAAATGTGTTCGATTTTACTCATCCACCCTCTTTCTATCTGTCTTTTGTCGCACAGTTCTGCAAAGCGTATCAAATGCATGGAGGATGAGGTGGACAGCCCGGGAGAGGAGTCCTACTACCCAGGTCAGGGACGCTCGCCTGGAAGCGGCAGCCAAGCCAGCAGCTGGCATGAAATAGAGCCAGGTAACCGTCCACCCTGAAAGCCAGCCTCCCCCGGTGCTCACACACACACACATATTCACACTCTCACACACTGTGGGGTTGTGCGGGTGGAGAGCGAGTTATCGGATGTGCTGTGTGTGTGTGTGTGTGTGTTTGTGTGTGCATCCTGTGCTGTGCACTGGTTGTGGGATGGCAACAGCTGCGTGGGGATTATTTCTGTTTCTTCTTCTGTTTTTTGGGGGGGTTTCAACATCTCTGATCCGTCTCTCCGGGTATGACATTTCGGAGATGGCACCCTCTAACTCAAATGGCACATCATTTGTTTTTCTTTCCGAAAGACTTCCGCCGTCAGTCCATCTCAGACGTTAACCGTAGATGGCTTGTAGATACAGACTCATTTAACTTCATATCCATGTGTCTACTAATGATGCTAACAATGTACGAAGGGTCCCGTATGCATGTGGGTTTGAGTGCTGAATCATCCTGGAGTGTGTACGTGTGTCCTGTGAACCTCGCCGCATTGCCACAGAGCACAGAGGACTGTAAGTGTGTCCTGCTCCCAAGCGTCTTCCATCAAGTCTCGCATGCCCTCGATATTAGAAATAGACGCCGCATAGTGGACAGCGATAGAGAGGAAACGCGCGTCGCATATTACTGCCAGATCAGGACAGAGCTCCAGCAGGGAATCATTCAGATTCCAGTTCCACTTAAAGGTTCTAGTTCATTAATGATTCGTTTAATGATTCTTTTAGTACTTTTGATAAGTTCCAACAGGTGTTTAGTACCAGTGTTAGAGAGTCAGAAAAGGTTTGTCAGACTGATTCAAGTCGAGGAATCCGTTTTTACACTTTCCACAGATTTATGGAAATATGTGAAATTCCAAACATGTAAATGGATTTTAACATGATAAATGTAGTTAAAAATCTAATATTTAAATATTGGGAAATTTGTATGCTAAATTATAGAATATTTTTGTATTTATATCAATAATATGTTATTATTAAATATGATTTAATGTATTATTTTATATAATATTACACTTAATGATTTATTATATGTTATTATTTCACATGAATATTATATTTCATATTTGAATGTAATGTTGTATTGATTGTT
Organism: Sinocyclocheilus grahami; assembly: GCF_001515645.1. NCBI lineage: Eukaryota > Metazoa > Chordata > Actinopteri > Cypriniformes > Cyprinidae > Sinocyclocheilus > Sinocyclocheilus grahami. The sequence continues at coordinate 628,398 of NW_015505336.1, forward strand.
TTTTTATATTTCATAAAAATTCACAGGGAGTTCATGACTGTTTCTGTCATATAGTTAATAAAAGTCATTAATTCATTAATTCAGTTCAGACTACAAGTTATGTAATTTCTACAATAGAATTTCTTGTAAATTCAGAGTCTCAAGAGTGGCAGAAAAAAAACACCATCAAAGTTTTTTAGTAACAACCCAAATTTAATGTTCATAAACAAATGTCATAAAATAATTTGAGTTCCAGTTGTTAATTGTCAGTATTTCAATCTTTTTTCTTTATCTTATATTACTGTATATCTATTCTATAATAGAATGAATATATACATATATATATATATACACACACACACACACACACACTTACATTAATTTTAATTAAAATAATATAAATTAAATGCAATTCTATATGTATAAAATACAAAATAACACTTAAAGTATTAAAATGTGTATGATTATTTATAAAATGTAAATATGTACTTATGCAAAAATACATATATAAATGAATAACAAAAATAATATAAATGTAAAATTATATATTGTAAAATTATATATATATATATA
>NW_015505336.1:629118-630649 GCF_001515645.1 Sinocyclocheilus grahami
TGTGTGTGTGTGAGAGAGAGAGAGTGTGTGTGTGTGTGTGTGTGTGTGTGTGTGTGTGTGTGTGTGTGTGTGTGTGTGTGTAATCAGAGCGTGTGGCTGTCCGGCAGGTTCTGGACACATCAGATCTGACATGAATGGTTGAACTGCTGAGTTATTGCACATTTGCTTCTACACCTCTTATTCACCCTGCCTTTTTTGTTCTTTTGTCCCTCCTTGTTTCTTTCTCCTCCTTCCTTGTCTTTCAAAGCTGGATATAAACTGCGTGGCTCGCTAGCTAGTTCGTTCATCTCAAGACAAGGTAAAACTACATCAATGTTGTCACCCTTCCACACCTCACCCCGCCCCGCTCCCTACCACCGCCGCCTCCCACCCCATTGTGCCGTCTAGTTTTGTCGTCGTCGTTGTTGTTTCATACCTTATTTTTTTGTTGTTGTTTTGTTCAGACAATGTTCTTCCCCCCCACCTGCTTTTCCCCCACAACCACCAAAAAAGGAACAGAAAAAACCTGGAGAATGTTTTTGTCCCCCTTGAAACGACATGCACCCCCTCTCCCATGAAATCCCTATGATTTGTATGTGTGCATGACATCATCCACATCCATAAACGGTGCATCTGGAAATGTTTGCGTTAAAGTGATGTGTCTTTGTGTTTTTGAGGACACAATGTTCGGAAAAAATGTGATAGTTATATTAGGGATGTGCAAAAGTATGTATTTTCTATTTGGACGGAAGTCCTGTATAATTGTAAATATTATGTAAAACATTTCGAATAAATTTTTTACATTTTATTCATGATTTAAACTGATATTCATTTGATATAATTTCTGTTTATTTTATGTATTTTGTAAATAGTTTCGTAAAATTACTTATAATTATTTATATATATGTATTATATTTATATATTACATATTTAATTCTTATAATTTATTTTAAATAATTTATTTAAAATGTTAATATACATAAATATTTTTCAAATATTTTGTGTGCGTGTGTGTATCAGTGGTGGACAGTAACGGAGTAGTTTTACTTCGTTACTGTACTTAAGTACATTTTTCAAGTATCTGTACTTTACTGGAGTAGTTTTATTTTAAGTAACTTTTACTTTTACTTCACTACATTCCAAAGCATAAGATCATACTTTTTACTTCACTACATTTCATAAAACATATCGTTACTCCTTATAATATATCACATGCTCTGACATGCAGAAGCGGTGTCTGATTCAAGGACGAACTGATTCTTTTCAATTAACCTTTTAAATCGGTTCGCAAATCTCACCAAACGATTCATTGACGAATTAGAATGTTCTCGAGTCGACAACTCACTGATTCAAATGAACCGTTTAGTGCAAGTCTCCAGTGAACTGAATTCACAAGTAAAAACCGGGAGATCTTGTGAGCGCACGCGCGTCTGATGCTGCTAAAAGTAAGTAACTAATGTTGAATTTTAGGATTAATTATTGTAACTGAAAATCATATTTAGGTCAAAACTGTCCGTTGTTTGTGAACTAAATCTGCTGTAAAGGGTGATCT
>NW_015505336.1:630709-643702 GCF_001515645.1 Sinocyclocheilus grahami
TTGAAAAGGGAGTACTTTTACTGGAGTAATATTTTATTATACGTATCTGTACTTCTATATTTACTGTAACATAATATTTTTAAAAATATTTTAAATATTTTGTGTAGATATATATATATGTATATGTTTATGCATATATATGTGTGTGTGTGTGTAAATTTGTTTTTGTATAAAACAAAACCTTTTTAATATATTACATGTTTGTATCATATATATATATATATATATATAATTTAGCTCACGACTCAAATACTTGGTTATTGGATGATTAGTTGACTAGTCCACATTTCTGGCACATCCCTAATATATTTAAAGGTGGAAAAAGGCAATACAAATAGCGAATACGGAGGGGTGCTATTGATTTAGAGCTGTGTCTCACTATTAAGTGCTTTTCACAGTTGCATCGGCACCAAGCAAGTGAGAGTCTGTTCCAGTGTGTGTTTGCTTGAATGTGAGAGGGAATGTGTGAGTAAACAAAGAGGTTGAGAGAGAAAGTGAGTGCGATTTGACCTCCCGATCACTTGCTCGCCCATGACAGGATCACATTTCTCGTCCAATCAGCGACTTTCATCCATTTTTCAGCAGTGGTGTTGAACGACAAAACAACTGTGACGGCTCGAGCTCTTGTTATGCCTGCCATCTGTTTGATTAGTGTCCCTTTCCATGAATCTCCCCCGAGTGTGCTGGATGTGTGTTTGTGTTTATATATGTGTGTGTGTGGGCCACTCCTATCTTTATTTGATAGCGGAGACCTTCGCTATGTGTTTAAAATTAGCCAGCCTTTCGAAAGTATGTCCGCGACATGTCATGGCTCAGGTAGCGGGTGTCAGGTGATAGGCCGCTGTAGGGGCTACGGGGTGACGTCTACCCCTCATTCTGCTCACCGCACGTAACACAGAGAGAGAACCACAGTCATACTCCTATGACCTCTCACCACCTACTCGAAAAATAAACATTTACAAGCCATTCTAGAATTCGCATTTTTATTTATTTATTTATTTTAATCTAAAATCACGTTAATAAATATGTTTACTAAACTGTATTATTTAACATCAAAAAGTTAATTAAGACTTATTGAAGTCTTAATACTTTTTGGTAGTTAACAATGTGATTAAAATAGTTAAAATATGTACATTTAATTAAAATAAATGTTGAATATTAAAATGTTATATATATGTGTGCGTATATATATATATATATATATATATATATATATATAGTGATAAATATATAAAATAGTAAAAAATATATATGTATAATTAAATGAAATATATATAACTAAAATGTTTCACTATAGTTAATATATAATGTAACATAATTTATGATGTTAATATTATGTGTATATATATATATATATATGAAAAGTATACATCATATGTATTACATTTATATTATATGTAATTATATATATGACTATTAATAAATATAACATATAATTCATAATATTTGTCTGTATGTGATAAAAATTAGTGAAGTACATAATTTTTTCAACTATAATTAATATACAGTGGGTACGGAAAGTATTCAGACCCCCTTAAATTTTTCACTCTTTGTTATATTTAGTTAATTTGCAAAAACAGAGAACTAGCTGTATTTTTTAGTTATTTTTCTAAATAACCCTATTGCAGTTTGATTGAGATTAATTGGAATGCGCAATGTAAAAACTTGATTTTTGAAAATTGTTAAAAACAGAGTTATCTGTTTTTGCAAATTAACTCTTCATAAATATATTAGGGCTGCACGATAAATTGCATGCGATATTTAACGCGCATCTTGTCAGAAAGCCGGTTCTGTAATCAGCGGTAAATCTCCATCACCTGCGGGCTTTCACATTGAGCAGCATTAACTACACAGAGCCGTTGTTCACTGACGAGCTGCGATTTACCGCTGATTACAGAATGGCTTTACTGACAAGATGCGCGTTAAATATCGCATGCGATTTATCGTGCAGCCATAATATATATATATATATATATATATATATATTCACACACATACACACACACACACACACACACTCATAATAATACTAATATTACATGTATATATGTATGTGTGTGTTATACTCTGTATAATAATATTAATATATTATTTAACGTGCATAATAATAGCAATAATATTTTAGATTTAATTTGAATATATATATATATAATACTTTTTAAAATCAACTCAAATTATTACATTTATATAGCATTTTTCAAAAATTAAACTTATTGTAAGGGTGGAAAAAGATTAAGGTAGAACATTGAGATTAACAGAACTTTGTGTCTTTAGTTTCTGTGTGGTAATTACTTGTATCATAAAAGAACAATTAAGACAGCAGTAATTATATCTATATTTTGAATAATTAATAGTCCACCTGTAAATTGTAGTAAGTGTGTGCTGAGACTAGTTTGGGTAGATTCACTGCCGACTTCAGCCCGGCCAGCACTGATTGATGTGCCAGAGGGGATGGAGGGAGCGCTACTGGACGAGAGCGATGGAGAGCAGCAGTGAGACGCACTCAATACAGAATTGCCTCCTCGCCCGTCTGGGTTTTGTCAATTTCTCAGACTTCAGGAAGGGAGGGAAGAGGAGAATCGGGCCAGAACTGGTACCCAGCATGTAATAACGCCTCGGAAGGGAAAGTGCTGACTACGGCCGGGCTTTGATTCCAACTGACAGAACCTTTTCAAGTGTTCATTACTCACTCGGAGACATCAGACCCCGTCCACAGCAAACACAGACACTTGCACACACACAATCAAAGCCAACTGTCCGCCAGCCCACAGGTTTCATTCTGTTTTCTCTTTGGACTTCCCCACTCTACAGGCACCAAAATGTTCCCCCTCAGAACCACATCCAGAGCTCAATCGAAGAATGCAGCTTCCTATATGGTGTCTAGCTGGTCCAAACATGGTCATTAGTTGGTCCAGATGGACCATTGGCTGATGGACCTCATTTTGACCTGGTAGACCATGTTGGTCAGGCTAGATAGGTTTGGTAAACCACCTTAGACCAGCAACAAACTAGTTCCCTTTCATGGGAACTTCGAACTGCGTCCTCTAGGGGTCGCTATGGGGAACGCCTCGTCGTGACCCGTGTCTGAAGCATACATTGAAAAAACACCAACTCGTTGGCCGGCGACAGCCATGACGTCACTACCGGTGCGACTACAGTATAAATCGGTGCCGGGAGCTACACATCATTCTCTTCTTCGTCTTCATTGACTGTTCTGTTTGAAGCGTGCATTTTCAAGGAAAAAGTAAGAGCTGGGCTGGATGTTGCAAATTATCATATCATATTTGAATTTAAATAATTTCTTCTCAAATTGTGCAATAATCATTTAATAATTATGTTAATCGTTCTCGTACTTCCACAAAACCACATGAATTAAGACACGCCCCTTTCTCCAAAACACCGCCCTAGAAAAAACTGTTGAAACTTATGAAAGATGGAGCAAGAGGCCAGCAACACGTCATCTGAGATTAATTAAAACAAACGCTAACAAAATAACATTCTGACAACAAGCTTCCTGATAATGAAAGTGAATTTAGCGACAAGCCAACGATATTAAATTTGGTGTTAAACTTGAACGATTGGCTTTAACTGCCTTGTGAACATGAAAAAATTATAGACAGGCAATCAAAGTGACTTCAGATGAACTAAAATATCAGTAACTCAAAATGAACGCTAACAAAATTGCATTCTTTCGCAACAAGCTAACTGCTAATGATGTTGAATTTGGTGTTAAACTTAATCAATTGACTTTAACTGCCCTCTGAACATGCAGAATGATGGACAGGCAGTGAAAGTGACTTCAGATAAGCAAAAATATAAAAAAGTCAAAATTAGCCCAAAAAATATATAATTCTCGCGTGACAAGCTAATTGCTAATGAAACCGAATTTGGTGCTAAACTTAAATGATTCGCCTTAACTAGACAGGCAATCAGTGTGACTTTAAATAAGGTAAAATATTGATAAGTTAATGTCTAAAGTGTTGATAAGAAGCATTAGCAATAGCTAATATTGCGATAGCTAATGTTCTTTTGATGCTTTCCAGCAGCCTGTGACAGTGAGTAAGTGTATGTGTGTGACTTAACTCCATGTTTGTCTTCTCATCCTATTATCCTTCGCTCCCTTCCCTTCTCCACTACTTTCTGTCTGTTTATTCTGTCATCGACTCTCTCTCGTCTATGTCATGGTCTCGGGTGAGTAGTGTTTGGGTTACTCTGGGCTCCACGTTCATCTGATGAGTCCGTCCCAATGACACCGTATGTTTCCACTCCACTCTGTCTTCCACCGCTGTCAGCGTACTCATTGAAATTGATCTTCTGAAGCATTCTTTGCTGAACTTGTGAGTGTGAGGAGAAAATGAGAACAGCTGAATGGGGAATTTTTGCACTCGGTGTGTGTGTGTGTGATGAATGAAGACTGGAAAATATTGGTAAGCTGTGCCAAATGTGCTTAATGACTTCTTCCTTAAAATCTCTTATCATATTCGTATTGTAGTAGCAACCATCTCTTCCTGATTTCATTGACCTCTTTGTTGACCTTTCCGTGACCTGAAATGACCCTTTTAAATATCAAATCCAATCTCTAATGGTCATTGATGCTGGGAAGAGATGCTGTCTTTCTTTCCATCTTGTTTTCTCTCTCTTTCTTGCGCCTGAAAGGGGAAGGAGTCTGCGAGGGCTGGAGAAACCAAGGATGACTTCTAATTACTCACATGCACCAAAACACATTCACCTGCACATTTTACCTCCCCATATATAAAAACAAGTTAGATATAAAGCAGATAACAGCAATATATCTTGTTGATAGTGAACACCTTGAGCTGTGTGTGGTTATTATTATTATTATTATTAAATTTTATATTATTATACATTTTTTGTTTGTATTATTAATGGGAAAGACACTCAAACATTATTATTAATATTAACATTGATATTATTTTATTTAGGAAATTCTATGCAGCAATATTTTAATGTTTAATATTTAATGATATTTTTTATATTAATATTTAATTAATAATTAAATTATTATTATTATTGTTATTATTTTAAATGGAAAAATAGCGCAAAATATTTTATTAATAAATATTAACATTATGAATTTTAAGGCTATTCTGTGCTGCAATATTTAAAATGTTAAAAAAAATGTAATAATAATAATAATAATAATAATAATGCAGAACAGATCAGACTAAATAATATAAATATCATTAATATTAATAACAATTAGTATAAATAATAATATTTGGAGTGTCTGTTCCTCAAATCCCTTTTTTCATCCTTCAAATTTATATTTATTTTTTATATATTATAAATATTTAATATATATAAATAATTTCTCATTGAGAAAGTGTAAAACTGGTGGGCACTAGCAAGTGAATGAGTATTAAATTTTAAACTGCTCAATAAACGTTTAAACATAACAATTTTGCAATTTCATAATTCTGGAATGAAATGCCGTACTTAAAACCATGCACCATCAAATACACTGTATAAACAGAATATTTATCTCTCTAGATAGACTTATTTAACTATAATTGGCTCATAATAAGTGCGATGGCCTCCGTATAGGATCGGAGGCTGTGGGGGGCGTCCCACACACCAGTGCTGCTATGTAATCAGAATGAGATGTGTGGACAGAGCGAGGAGAGTGAGGGCCGCCAGCTAAAACCATTAATACAGCTTTAGCCACACATGATTGAATTGCACCGGTTAAAGTCATTTACTAGCGTCTGGATGAACTTGTTCCTCCGGGGGTGGTGGGGGTGTGAGTGGACTGCTCTCGGGGAGAAATAAGACATAAGACCAGCGCTTATATCCTGTCCCAGTGCAGAAGAATGGACTAAACGCTTTGACCGGATGACAAATGGGCCAGCGGTGCCTCCTAATTGCCCCTTCTATTTGCAGTTCATTCTTATCAATTTGCATTCCTAACCTCAAGCGGCTAATCGGCCATGGGTTTCCCTCACGTCTGTCTATTTTTACCCCGGAGCGAGAGGTAGAGTGAAGTGAGGCAGAATGGGAGCGCTAATGCCGGAGGGAGGAGTTGAACTAACGTGGCTGAGCATGCACTAACAGACTTCAGTCATTCTCAGTTAGCTCATGTTAGCCTGTGCATCTGAACTGTTGCTCGCATTAACCCCTGCCAAAGCACAGCCGCCTGGCAGACTGTGAATGTGAATACTGTGTGCTTTGCATCCCTAACTCCTCTTCCATCCATGTCTGTTCAGCTTTCTCTATCTTTTTCTCCACCACATCCTGTTTCGCTCATCGCTACGTCATTTCATCCCACTAGCCCACGGGTAAGGTGCATAAGATACTTTAAAAATTGCCTTTTTTTTCCTTCTTCTTGTTTTTCATTTTTAGGCGCCATTTTTACCATTAACTAACCTCGCACTCATCGCCACTAATTTGAACCAACTGAAAAACTTTTAGTCCTTTAAAGGAATATTACGGGTTCAGAGCTACGCTGAACTACACAGCCCCTAAGGGGACATGGTGATGAAAGAAAAATAATATTTCAGTGTGTTCTCACAAAAGTATTGCATTCCCCTGAGAAACTTTGCATTCATTCCCAAAAGTGTTCATTCCCCAAAGAAGCTTTGTGCTCTCTCACAATGCTTTTGCATTCTCTCGCAAGTATTGCATTTCCTCAAAAAACTTTGCGTTCGCTCGATATATAGAAATATAGTCCTCCCACCTTGTGTTATTTTCATCAACACAACATTTTGGAAACAGATGCAAAGTTTCTTGGATGAAAGCAAAAGTTTTGCTTTGATTGAGCATAAAGTTTCTCTGTGAAACGGCAAAGTTTTGTGAGCGAGCACAAAGTTTCTCTGGGAAACGGCAAAGTTTTGTGAGCGAGCACAAAGTTTCTCTGGGAAACGGCAGAGTTTTGTGAGCGAACACAAAGTTTCTCTGGGAAATGGCAAATTTTTGCGAACAAATGTAGTTTCTTGGGGAAATGGCAACGTTTTGCGAGCGACCGCAAAGTTTCTTGGGCAACGCAAAAGTTTTGCAAGTGAGCGCAATGTTTCATGGGCGAATGCAAAAGTTTTGCGAGTGAGCACAGTTTCTCGGGGAAATGGCAAAGTTTTGCAAACAAATAAAAAGTTTCTCGGGGAAACGGCAAAGGTTTGCGAGCGAACACAAAGTTTCTTGGGAAAATGGCAAAGTTTTGCGAGCGAACGAAACGTTTCTTGGAGGGATGCAAAAGTTTTGCGAGTGAACACAAAGTTTATTTTTGAAATGGCAAAGTTTTGCGAGCGAACACAAAGTTTCTTTGGAAAATGACAAAGTTTTGCGAGTGAACGCAAAGTTTCTTGGGGGGACGCAAAAGTTTTGTGATTGAACACAAAGTTTATTTTTGAAAATGGCAAAGTTTTGCGAGCGAACGCAAACTTTTTGGGGGGAACGCAAAAGTTTTCAAGCTAATGCAAAGTTTCTCACAGAATACAAATGTTTTGTGAGTTAACTCAAAGTTTCTCAGCGGAACGCAAAGGTTTTGTGAGAGAACACAAAAGCATAACAATGCAAGTATATTTTTACCCATCACCATGTCTCTTTAGGGGTTCTGTATTCAACTTATAGCATTTGTGGCATAATGTTGATTGCCACAAGAAATATTTCGACTCGTCCCTTGTTTTCATTAAAACAAAAAAAATGCACCCACATTACTTCATTTGTTAAAACTAGTTTATTATTTGAGCTCTAAAGCTCTTTCAATCATTTTTACCTGTGTTTTATGGGTTTAACAAATTGTCACATTGTTTACATCTCTATACATCGAGTATCTTAATTACAATTTGGCCCTATTTACTTCCAATATAAGTGCCTCACTGTAGCCCAGATTTTTGAAAACAAGGGACAACTGGAAATTATTTTTTAGTGGTGATCAATACTATACTATGCTATCAAATGAACTTGTACTGAACCCGGAATATTCCTTTAAGCTCGCCCTCGAAAGTCTGATTGGACTTGTTTTTACATGCACAAACTTGCATAGAAGATGAATAACACTTACTTTTATTTTGAGAAAGGTCATGCCTAGTGCGCATGTCTGTTGACATCAAGACATCAGTACACTACATACTCATGTGACCTTGCGCTGCACTGGGAGAGAGTCACCGTTCGGCCCCATGTAGTGTATCCTGTGCCACCCGCTGGGCCTCACAGTCTCCCCTGCTGTCTTGACCCCCATCCACTCACCCACCCACCCAAACAAACCACCCCAACCCTCCTATCCACTCTCTCTCCTTTGCGCCAGCCTGTATCTCCATGACCTTGCGTTATTAAATTGCACTTATCAATCATTCTTGCCAGGGATGCCATCGCCTACCACATTAAAGAAGTCAGAGAAGTCTGGTTTCAGCAGCCTTGTGCCTTCGCAGACCGCTTCCCCTCGAACGGCATTCACACACCATCATCGACCTGTCATTACAGGACCCAGAGGTGAGGTCCCAACACCCCACCCTCCTCCAACTGCACCACTCTTCTTCCCCAAGCTCCTTATCCCAGCCAGCAGTTCTCCCACAATCCTTCAAATCCCAGTTTCCTTCACACCCCACACTGTCACCTTGTAACATTAGACCGGATGAGCAGGAACCTGAAGTCTGAACGGACTCTGTATGAAGGGGCGTTCACACTGACAGCGATTTGTAGTGTCAAAGCATCCAGACGTTTTTACAAGTTGGATATGCAACCAATTTGAGTAGAGATAGCTTTATGCAAATGAGAAGGAACAATGTGGATATGGACTGGGATTTTTTAAATTCACAAGCTCTTGATTCGATTTGATTCTCATTAAATTCTGATTCAGTTTAAATTCAGTTCTGATTCAGTTAGATTCGTATTCAATTCCAATTCATTTAGGTATATTTCAATTACAATGCCTCTGAGCTAATGCTGTAAATTATAAAGCGATCCTAGGAACATTACAAAATGATTCATTTTAAAAATGAGAAACAAAGCCCAAAATTGCAGTTTAATTAATTAAATTTGTTTATTTATTTGAATTTTATAATCAGCACAACCAAAAACTACTCTGTGAAGTTTTAAGTAAACTTTTAAATGTATTTCTTGCCTAAAACTAGTATTTTATTAATGTGTAATTATAAAAAAAATTACATGAAGCTCACATATTTATTATATATTCATATATAGATATATATAGATATATAGATATATATATATATATAATTATACTTGTCACAATAAGCAATGTAATTTAAATTGTACTTCAATTGGGTCACAAAGTATTTTTTATTTATTATATCTATTTATTTATTTGTTTTTGTTTGTTTGTTTTTTTCTTTATTTATTTGCTTACTGACTTAAATTATTTTATATAATATTCCATCATGGAAAGTAATGATAACTTATATAATTTATTAAAGTAACTTAAGTAACTTTTACTAAAGTAACTAAAGTAAAGTAACTAAAAGTAACTAATGTTAATTCAGTAAGCGATGTTTGCAGGTTTTGATTCACTTACAGTAATAGTATTTTTATGATTATTTGTTTGTGAATTGGACTAGACTGGTTGTGCTGTATGAATTTGATTTACTAAAAAGCGCTAGTTAAAAATAGTCTTGTTTTGTGTGTATTTTGATTTGTTTTGTTTAAGTGTTTTCTCAGTATTTTTGCTGTCAGTGTGAACTGGGTTTGAAGCAGTGCAGGTAAAAGCGAGGGAGAGATATATTTGTAGCTTGTTACAGTCGGACACTTGTTGACATACGCTAAGGACGTGAGAGCGGTCACTTTACGAGTGCAATCCGCAGTGTGTATCACCTCGTCCGGCTGCTTGATTTACATGCGTTTAATGTAAACACTTAACCGGATCTCTGAGTGTGACTTACACATGGCTTGGTTTTCCCAGCGAACAAGGCTTTATCAGACAGAGGCCTGGATCAGGTTATCACGACCGTATTGTCACTGGCTGTGAATGGTTTTGTCATAGATAAGGACGTTTTTTAATCAAACCCAAAGGCGCGCAGTGAGCGGCTACATATTCTTGTCTTCACATGGTTATGAGTTATTGTGAGGAAAATAAACTCCTGAATTTATGGCCTGTTGGCTTGTTCGTGGTTTTCCATTGCATATTCAAAGCACATTTTGTCTAGTGTTCGACAACCTTTGCGCAAAAGTAAAGTTTTGTGTGGAAATTTACCTGTTTTTGCATTTTCTCTGTTATTAATATTCTTCATTTGCTGGATGTAAAGCCAAACGGCTCACAGAATTGTTCCGAAGGGCCTGTTTCCAGCATCAGTTACTTTGAATATGTTGAAGTAGAAACCACAACTTAATTTGTGAGGCTATTAGTATTAAATCACGCTTGGAAGTGGTATCGCTGTCATGTGAATATTTTATGCCCACATGGACGCAAGGCGCAAAATAAATTTAATATGCATACGCGGCGAGGCTTGTCACCTGGTTTTAGCTTTTAAGAGTACTTCTTAAAAGCTAAAACCATGAATCTATGATTGATTTAAACGGCCTCCCTCTTTTTCGAGACGTTAGTCAAACTCGTGTAGGTGGGGTGGCCGGAAAAATTATTTTTCTAAAACCATTAAAGATTATTTAAAACCGCCTAAATCTGTCCTCCCTTTCAATTGACCGTGCCACTTCGTAACACTTGCTCTTCCCTCCTTATTCAAACTGGGTAAAGTGGAGACCTGTTGCATCAAAAAAAGCCTTTATTGTCACCTTAGTTATTATTTTGATAATCCACCATTCAATGAAAGTTGGCAGCAATGGGCCAGTGGGGAAAAAAGGTTGCGGAGAGCAAAAAAAAAAAAAGATCAGTGAACCAACGGGATTTGCAAAGTGGAACTAATCCGGAGCCTTTTCTATTACGCGCGGGTGGTGGCACAATGGCAACAGAGGAGCCGCGCTCAACCAGCTGCTGGAGTCTGCCTCCTTTTCAGCGCATCATTATCATTTCCATATTTGCTTTGGGAGGTATGTGTCCACTGGACCCCCCTCAGACTAACTTTTAGGGCCACCCACTACCTCTGCAGCCGGCCTATGCTTCTTTTGTCATCAGTCACACCATTAAGTAATAGAAATATAGAGGTCAAACAGGTACTTCTATCTATCTATTCATTTATTCATGTCTCATGTAACTGTCATATATTTAATTTCCATTAAAATAATTATGTATATTAATATACTTATGTTTAAAATAGTATGCTATTTTTTTTTATATTAGTCGTTAATAATTGAATAAATAGGTATAAGTATTTATTATTAATGATTAGTAATAAAACAATACATAATAATAATACATGATAAAACAATAAATAATAAAACAAACGGTATAATTTATAATTAAATAAAACAAATACTACAGACTACACAAATTTACAGAACACATTAGGAAATATATAATTTTTAAAAACAAAGAGTCTTGTTGCAGTTGGCTTTATTTATTAATTATTATTAATTTTGTTTTGTTTTATCATTTTTTTGGCCTCAAGCAACTATATCAATGTAAATGTATAAATATAATATTGCTTCATGGTCAACTGTATTAAATTTCATTTACACTGAAATAAAATAATTAGCACATTTAAATATGTGAATATAAATACTTATGTAAATATTTAAATACGTTCATACACTTACTTTTTTTTTTTTCTTTGTTTTAGAATTTTTTGGCCTCACGTAACTATATTAGTATAACTGTATTATTTCTATATGGTGAACTCTATTAAATTTCATTTACATTGAAATAAAATAATTAGTATATTTAAATATGTGAATATACATATGTAAATATTTAAATACATTTATACATATAAATTACTGTATTAAATAAATATGTATTAAAATGTGTATTATTAATAATGAACAAAATAAAATAAATAACTATAATTAATAATAATATAAAACAAAAATTAAGAATAAAACATAATATATCATAAAATAATTGAAACAAGTACAAACTATAATAATTTAACATTTGAAATTTTTGTTTGTATTGAATCCTGACATGCATGAGTAACAGATTTGTCCTGAACAATGGCTCAAGTCTAGTCAGTTATTCACATAGTCTGCTATTTTTTTCTGCTGTTACTCATAGTCGGAGGCTTCTATATATATTTACTTTACATCTATGGTGATGTTTCATTTAAGTTTAAAGGGGTCATATGATGCGATTTAAATTTTTCCTTTCTCTTTAGAGTTTTACAAACTCTTGGTGCATAAAGAAGATCTGTAAAGTTGCAAAGACTAAAGTCTCAAATCCAAAGAGATATTCTTTATAAAAGTTCAGAGTCAGCCACACCTACCTAAAACGGCTCGTTCTAACACGCCCCCACATATCTACCTCACTATGTGGGAAGATTTGCATAACGCAGCCCAAATGTTCACGCAAAGAAAGAAGGCGTAACTTTTATTCTCACTGTAGTATTGTTGACGCTGCAGCCATGTCGTGAAGGCGCTGTGTGCTTCGTTGTGAAAGCGAAACTGCTTTGTTTGGTCTTCCAAAAGAGGACGATATCCACTTCGTCATGCCTAGAGCTGATCTGTGCTGGTCGCTGAGGGAATACATCAACTTTCACCGTGGACAAAGCGGAATCCAGCCCGGGGTCCGTCACATGTGGTTGCCGCTCATTCGTCGCATCCGCCAGGCGCGCGTTCTCGACCCCGCCACCTCAGCTCACGCCAGCCCGGCCTCAGCGCACGCTAAGCCGGGGCTTCGGCTCACGCTAGCCCGGCCTCAGCTCACTCTATCCCGGCCTCAGCGCATGCTAAGCCGGGGCTTCCCCTCACGCTAGGCCGCTGTGTTTTTCGTTGTGCAAACTACTTTGTTTGGTCTTCCAAAAGAGGACACGACTACAAATCAGTGGTTAAGTTGTATTTACAACACTGTTCTAGAACAGTTTATCCCAAATATCCAGATGTGTGCAGCACAGTTTATGGAGGACTGTTTACTGATCCTGGGAGAGTAACGTTAGACAACAATGTCGGCAGTTCTGACTCACGTAAGTACGTTTT
>NW_015505336.1:644347-648992 GCF_001515645.1 Sinocyclocheilus grahami
GATGCAATGCAACGCAACGCGTAAAAAGACAGTATAAGTCATTATAATCAGTAATTATGTCCCCACTGGATGCAACAAATGCCTCGTTTGTAATGGGTTTTATTGTTTTTGTCTCGTCGCTCCGGCCGGACACGGCATCAACAGTATGTGAGGGGCGTAACATTTCTGTCTCACACTTGAGGTATTCGGCCAATCACAACGCATTGGGTAGCTGGCCAATCACAGCACACTTTTTCAGACCGATGAGCTTTGTAAAAATCGACGCGTTTCAGAAAGACGGGGCATAGAGGAGAAACAATAATGGACAGTATTTGGAAAATAATGTGTTTTTTGAACTTTAAACTGCATAAACACATTTCATTACACCAAATACACAAAATAATGTTCTTTTTAGCAGCATCATATGACCCCTTTAATGGTGCAGAGCTTAAACATTTAGCCACAACAAGGCTGAGTTTTGTGCCCCAGATTCTCTTTGACCGTTAACACCATTTGATGCCGCATGTTCATGGTGGCGCCACACTTGTGAGAACGGCCCGCTGGTTAATAAAGCACAAAGAGAAGTCATTTCTAAGGATCAGACTCTTCTCCTGGGGCTACCATGATCTCCTGGTGTCTGTAGTGAAGACAAGGCTGCTCTCGAAGCCTCTGTTCTCGCTCTCACGCTTGTGTTCTGGTATTAGCCTCATCACCACCCCTTTTTAATTCATGAAGCCTCTTTTAGCACATCAGTGGGGTTTTCCCCATGCGCTACATGAATATTAAGGCGCAGGAGACGGATTTAGCAGAATGGGGAACATTGAAGACGGAAGAATTGACAGGCCTTGAGAGTGAATTATGTCGTCCAGCAGCTTTGACAACTCGAGACACGGTCAAACTTTGTTTGCTTGCAATTTTCCCTCCAAATAACCACCATTAAATGAATAAGAACATGACAAGGGAGCAAGTCATTTAAGTAATTGGCTATCGTTCCACAACACTTAGATTCTGTCAGTGAGTGAAGAAGAAAAAAGGTTTTTTTTTCCTCCTCACTAATTGACTGGGGCAATTTGCATAATTGAGATGGTAGGTTTCGCTGTAGCTGACGTAAGCTGGTTACCAAACCTGTAATGCTGATCTACGGTTCGTTTGGCTCTAGAGAACCGACTCCGTGATGATTTAAAGGCAGAAAAGCAAAAAGCATTTGTCCTCGCGAGGGTGAATGATTGACGATATTTAAAAAATTGTTTTGTTTGGCAAGGAGAAACGTCACGAAAGCCGTCCAGTCTCAACATGTTGCCTCCAGATAGATGCGGCGATGCCAGTTGGATTCACTTCTTAGAATAACGGAGCAGAAACCATATGCTGCTCAAGTGTTTCATTAAGTCAGCTCTTGGATTGCAGCTAGCATCCGTGAATTTCATGGAAAAGGCCGTTTATTGCCATCTCTGGGCCAGTGGGTTTCCAAGTTCTGCTCTGGCTACATTTGGTGCGCTATTTTATGAAAATATTATTTAAATTTAGCCAGTATTTTGTCATGTCATGTTAATTATTTTTTGTGCGTTTTACTGATTCTAGTCAACAAAAATAACATTTCAGTTGATGAAAATTCAAATATGTATGGATGGATGTATAGATAGATAGATAGATAGATAGATAGATAGATAGATAGATAGATAGATCTGCTCCAAGAAATGTGCTGGTGCAGCCTTAGTCTGGTCTTTGGTCTGTAATTTAAAAGAGTTTGAAGTGCCTGTTTGACCTCTATATTTCTATTACTTAATGGTGTGACTGATGGCAAAAGAGGCATAGGCCAGCTGCAGAGGTAGTGGGTGGCCCTAAAAGTTAGTCTGAGGGGGGTCCAGTGGACACATACCTCCCAAAGCAAATATGGAAATGATAATGATGCGCTGAAAAGGAGGCAAAGTAAAACATTTCAAAAGTTTTTTTGTTTTAATTTTGATGGTTAGAGCTTACAGCTCATGAAAGTCAAAAATCCAGTATCTCAGAATATTCGAATATTTCCTAAGATCAATAAAAAAAAAAAGGATTTGCAAAACAGAAAATCTCAAGTTCTTTAAAGTATGTTCATTTATGCACTCAATACTTGGTCGGGGCTTCTTTAGCACAAACTCCAGCATCAGTGAGGTGTTGCATGGAAGCTATCAGCCTGTGGCCCAACTGAGGCACTATTGAGCCTTCAGCTCGTCTGTATTGTTGGATCGACTGTTTCTCATCTTTCTCTTGAAAATATCCCATAGATTCCATATGGGGTTCTGGTCTGGCATGTTGGCTGGCCAACCAAGCACAGTAATATCATGGTCAGCAAACCAAAAAAATCTGCCTCATATTCACAATTTTAACCATATTATCAAAACTATAATTTTCAATAACTCCATATTCAAAATTTTGATCACTGGCAGCTTATTCACCACATCCAGCATCAAATGACAGTGACATTTATATTTCATTGCGTATAGTAATTGCTCTGCAGTAAAGCCATTCAAATCAGTAAAATTTTTGCTGATGATATTCATTTGTTTTATGCCTGCCGTAATTATGAGCGAAACGTCACATCATCATTGTGTATCAAACAGTGCCACCTTGAGGAAAAAAGATGCATTGCACATATTGAGTAATCAGATATATAAATATAGTTGCGCAGGAAAAACTACTTATACAGTATAATACAACCCTATACACTTTTTACAAAAAATTGATCAGAAAACAGGCATTCTTTTATATTTTACTATTTTTTTTTCTTGTTATATTGTTTATAATTAATAGATTGAGGAATACTAAGAAAGCTGATGTCTAACTTGAAAAAATGAAGGAGGGAGAGGGTAGAGAATGATGTCCTGGGTCGCTAAAGACCCGAGGTATGCATTTAAAGGGGTAGTTGATTGCAATTTCACTTTTTTAACGTTAGTTTGTGTGTGATGTTGCTGTTTGAGCATAAACAATATCTGCAAAGTTAAGAAGTTGAAAGTTCAATGCAAACGGAGATATCATCTTTTAAAATTATGGCAGTTTATTGCCTACAAAAACAATAAATTAAGTGAAAAATTATGCGTTTTTAAAAAAACGAAGCATGATACATGTACATGTACATGGACTGCAGCCCATAAACACAATCAAGCCTAGAACAAAACAACTCAACCACCCCTTTAAGGGTTAAATCAGTGGTTCTCAACCTTTTTTTCCACTGGGCCACACTATGGTCCAAATGCAAGTCTCACGGGCTGCACACGTATAATTTGCATATCATTTACATGTTGCGTCACCAATACAAACCAACCAGATTTATAATATTATAGCCTAAATATTTAATATTATTATGATATCTAATTACATTCATTGAAATAAATAAAGAAATAATTCTACTCACCATTAATAAAACACCTGAAGCTGTCAGCAGCTGACCAATTTTGTAAAATTCAGCTCGAAAGGAGTAACAGCACAATGAAGTTGCGATTGTAAGTTGCAGTCTGTAAGACATGCACGGAAGCGTGACTTGACGCACGACATTGCAGAAAATGTGCGTTCTTGATCCAAATATGGAAAGCACTTTCAAATTTAATAATCTGAGGTTCTCTCCAGAGATGTTTTGTCACATTTCTGCAATTAAGGATGATTGCTGCGTAGCTAGGTATGGGTGTTTCCTTTTGCCTGAACATCTTCAAGTGAGTGGCGGGGCAAACCGAAAGTTGATGCCGAAAGTCCAGCACTCTCCCTCACTGCTGATACTGCCACTATTCTTGTTTGTATGTGTTCCTTCACTGGCATTTTCCACATTTCGTTTTTCTCCCTTAATAACAAATTTGTCCATTCTGATGCTCAATTTTACCGAACTAATGGCTGCTGCTGACTATTTAAATTGAATTCTGCCAAAGTGCATGCTTGTAAGTGTTCGTTAAATGCGTAACGTTAATTATGTGAGTAGCCTACAGGTCTGCTCATGTCTGAAAATAATATATGAAAAACAAAATTATTTTACATAACAAAAACATTATAGCTTATATTTTTTTAGTACATTTTTAAATTAATGTAAAAACTAAAATGAATTGTAAAACTGAAAGTATTTTTTTTTTAATTGTGTTCAGCATGGTGGGCCGCGTTTGAATTTGTGACGGGCCGCGGGTTGAGAACCACTGGGTTAAATGGATGTATTAGCACATTCTCTTCACATATTTATCAATATTAATTAAAACTGTTGCGCGTTTGGATCTTTATTTTCAGTGTGTGGACATTTTTTTTCTTTTTCTTTTGCACATTTTTCAACTCTTATTATTGACAAAGTAAAAAAAAAAAAAAACAACAACAGCGTTTCAGGCAGTCGTGCACCGGACGAGAAGTGCAGCGTCGCGCCGCGCCACGTCTTTAAAATTAAAATACATTATTTTCTATGAGTGTAGGCACACCGGTGGCGCCATTCGGCATCTGTCCGCGGCGCCCAGCTACGTCGTGTTATACTTGTAAGAATTGTTCTAGACATGTCGAAAATTTGAAGCTACTGCACAGCAGCTCTTCTTCTTCGTTTTCTCTGATGCACTAACTCTGCAGCAGCACTTCTTCTTCGTCGTCTCGTCTGATGCACTCACTCAACCAAGCATTTTAACCACAACCTCTCCCCTCCCCACCCCCCAACCATTCGAATTTCTGTAGG
>NW_015505336.1:649157-659375 GCF_001515645.1 Sinocyclocheilus grahami
TTGTAAGAATTGTTCTAGACATGTCGAAAATTTGAAGCTACTGCACAGCAGCTCTTCTTCTTCGTTTTCTCTGATGCACTAACTCTGCAGCAGCACTTCTTCTTCGTCGTCTCGTCTGATGCGCTCACTCAACCAAGCGTTCTCAACCACTACCTCGCCCCTCCCCACCCCCCAACCATTCGAATTTCTGTAGGTGGGAATTCTTTGAAATAATATTCCAATGAGCCGCTTTGTGATATCACAAAGCCCGGAAAACAAACGATGTAGTCCAAACGAGCCGTTCATTGTAGTTCTTGAAAAGGGATCTAAAAAAAACTAAATATCTCCCTTTGGAGTGGACTTTGAGATTTGTAACTTTCTAGATCTTTTTTATGGCCAAACATACACACTGACTAAAATTAAAAAAGGGAAAAAGGATTAATCCACCCCTTTAAGAACACTTTTATTGGTAATTGTGTTGACGAGATGACTTGGCTGGCAGTTTTTGTGTATGCTGGTTCTGAATGTGTGTGTGTGTCTGTTTGTTAGCATTTGTGCTAAGTGAGAGTGTTGTCCACTCAAATCCTGACTCAGCCTTGTAAAGGGTGTGTCTCAGCGGGGTCCGGTCTCTGCGGCAGCGCCTCAGGCTAATTCAATCCGCCAGGGACGGTAAAGACACCGTCGCATCTCCTTCATAAAAGTCTGTGTCCTACCCCAAACAGAAAGAGCCGTGCCGTGAAAAGACGGCATCGGTAAAGGTAAGACAGGGAACGACACCAAAAGAAGGGCAAGAGGGAGTCGTCCATTCCATTATTACTGTAAATACAATGGCTACATCGCGGCCCCAGCGTCCAGAGTTTCCAGTCACCCTCTATTGACAGAGCCATAAATCAAGGCCAGAGCTAAGTGAATTACTGCAGCAGGGGGCTGTGGTTTTAACAATGTTTATGTAGTATCAGCTTACCATCTCTCCTGAAAGAGAGCGAGAGATTGGAGAGGGTGAGTGCGGAGTCTTATTAACTCCACTGCGATACATCACGGCTTAAAGACCCAACGCTGCCGCACATCCCAGGCATTATACTAATAACCAATAACCGAATATTACCTCTATTAAGAGCCGCCTAATTAGATTGTTCCGGTTACAATTAAATACTTGATAAGGTTCGATCCATTAAAGGACTGTCAGTCCCAGACCGCTCCAAAGGCCTGCCAGCAAGGTGCGAGAGAGCCGAGGACCGATGCATCACCGAGACATTTTATTAGTCGCATCGGTTGTAATGACGCTGGATGAAAGAAGGATCTGGCACCCGTTATGGTACCAAGTACCACGCTCTTTTGCTCTCCGTCGGTGCTCGTGCGGTTTTCAAGTGTTGTTGACTGAACAGCTGGTTGTTGCGGTGCCTACCCATTGTTACGAACAGGTGCATGCATTGTGTGTGAGTGTGTGCTGTCACGGACCTTCTGAGTTGGAGTAGATGCCATTTTTAATTTGATTTGAACAACGACATGGCCGTGCGGGATAAGAGTATGGCCTGTGTAATAAGGCGGAATGGCTTTAAGAAATTTCATAGCCTGTTCTTAAGTGTTTCCACAGTTATTGGCATTGTAAATCTAGCAAAGTTTTTATATATTTTTAGTTTTAAAAAATGTCATTTAATGCACATACCATACTTTGTATTTTATTACATTGGCATTAAATCACAGGAAACTGTTTAACAATGCTGTAGCAAATATTTCTAATCCAACAGCTGAGAGACCAACATATTTTCTCAATATTTTTTTCCTCCTCTGGAAAGTAATAGAAATGCTATCATGGATTTTTGTTTTGCTGTTGGTGCAAATGGGAAAGCAAATATATATATTTGTTGTAGTTTGTTCACCACTATAGAAGTTTACACAACTATGATGACTTCTGCTTCTCAGAGCTCTGGAAATGTGAAAAGTGTCCATTATTTACTCACCCATATGTTGTTCCAAACCTGTATGATGTACTTTCTGAGAAACCCAAAAGAAACCTCTCGTCCTTGCAAAAAACATGTTGTTCTAATGTTGTTGTTTTGGACCCCACAGTTGAAACATTTTCAAAATATCTTCCCACCCTCATGTCATTCCAAAACTGTTTGACTTAATTTCTGAGAAACCCAAAAGTAAACTTTCATCTTTACAATTAAAGTCAGTGTTGCAGTTTTGGACCCCATTGACTTTCATTAAATGGACAAAAAAGTTGGAACATCTTCAAAATGTCTTCTCACCCTCATGCCGTTCCGAAACTGTATGCCTTAATGTCTGAGAAACCCAAAATAAACTTTTCATCCTTACAATTAAACTCAGTATTGTTCCAGTGTTGTTGTTTTGGACCCCATTGACTTTCATTATATGCGCAAAAACAGTCGAAACATCTTCAAAATATCATCTTACCCTAATGTCATTCCTAACCTGTATGACTTAATTTCTGAGAAACCCAAATGAAACCTCTTTCGTCCTCACAATTAAAGTCAATGTTGTTTCACTGCTGTTCTTCAGTATCTTCTTTTGAGTTCTGTGAAAGTCAGTCAGTCATACAGGTTTGGAACGACATGAGGTTGAGTAGATATTCAACAGACTTTATTTCTGTCCATCACAGCCTCATTTTTTATTTCTATTAAATCAAAACGGCGTCCATCCTCACTAAAATCCCTCTGCGTCCCCCCTGCGTGAGCGTGTGTGTGTGGCTATTTTGAACCAGCAAGCCCATAAAAACATGTCCATCCCCATCTGCATGAGCAATCCAACCAAGCACAAACCCACCACAACCTCCACATCCTTTCTTCATAGAGTCCCTCTTCTCCATCCTTCCTCTCTGTCGTTTTCTGACCAAGCTCCTCTGTTTGTCTCTTTGCAGCGAGTCCTCACGCCACGCCGTCAAGTCTTCATTTCCCGACGTCGCCAATCATCCAGCAGCCTGGCTCGTACTTCCCCCACCACGCCATCCGCTACCACCCCCAGGAGACGCTCAAGGAGTTTGTCCAACTTGTCTGCCCTGACAGTGGTCAGCAAGCTGGACAGGTGGGCTTCCTTAATGTAAGAAGGAGCATTTTTGTACATACATACACACTCCTACTACTTTCTTATCATGTTTTGTATGCATATAGACAACTAGTTGGCTGGATTGTCATGTTTGTAGTGATTTTTCTGTTTTGCTCATTTGTGCAGTGCAGTTGATGCTAGAAACATACGTACAACAGGATAGATAGAAAGATTATACCGTATACGAGAATAGCACTTATACCTTACTTACTCCACATAAGTATGTACATTTCTAGCTACACATGGTCCTAAATAAATTCAGTTCATTCTGCAGGGCATTCTCAATGCTGCCACAAGGGGCACTGTTGCAGGCATTATAGAAAACTGTCTTCTTTTATAGTAAGTTTTTTTTAGGTAAATTACTGTAATGGCAGACAGTATCTAGTACCTTAAAGTAGTTGAAGTTAGTTAATGTAGACATGCGAAGCTAACGCTAGCACCCCCTGTACTGACGTTTATTACTGCACATTAAAATACAACAAAAAATATTTAATTGTATTTATTAACATATATAATGTAAATTTTAATATTAAAAATAAATATTATGTATATATTATAAATGTGAAATTAGTGCTGTCAATCGATAAAAAAAATGTAACTAATTAATCGCACATTTTTCTGAAATTAATCGCGATTAATCCCACCTAACATTAAAGTTTTTAAATATACTTTTATATTGCAATAATTTCACATTCAATCTTCAAATTAATGTACAAACAACATAAATACCGTATATTTTTTATATTTGATTAATGGCATCTTTTTTTATGACTGAAGGCCAGTATCAATGAACAATCTTCACATAAACCCATTATAATAAATGTCATATTTACCTGTGCCCTTCAGCAGAAATATACAGAAATTCAACAATTGAAGTTATCAAACACAAAATTCTAAATTAAATATAGATTAATCCTTAAAGCTATAAAAGTAATTTTTCCCTCTTTTTTTCTTTGTCCTTTGATTAATAGACATCACATCATCTGGTTATTAGTTTATTGTGGCTGTTATTTCTTTAAGAGCTGCCGCTGCTGTTTTAAGGCAGCTTTAATCGCCTTTTTTGGTAACTTCATGACTTAACTGACCACGACATTGCATGCACGTAGTTTATTTTGCGCTTTGATATGAAAGGATACAGGCTACAGTGCGCGCCGGTGCCTTTGTGTGTGCAATTGAAGAGCACGCGCTGCGAACACAGTACCGTTTCTGCGACTGAATAATTGCACTTCTTGTCAAGAGAAAAAGTGACAGAAGCAGCAGTTGTGAGTGGGGTGACCAACCCTAGCCCCGCCCCTGCGTTAATTGCGTTAAATAGGTTTTAATGCGTTAAACTGAAAAAAATTAATCGCCTGCATTAACACGCTAATTTTGACACGACTAATATATATATATATATATATTGCGATTGATCGCATCCAAAATAAAAGTTTGTCTATAAATGAAGAATATATATATATATATAGTACAAACACATATTATGTAAACACAAACTTTTATTTTGGATGCAGTTAATCGCGATTAATCGATTTGGCAGCACTATATGTGTTTATATGTGTGTGTGTGTGAGTATACATATATATGTATATACAGTGGGTACGGAAAGTATTCAGACCCCCTTACATTTTTCACTCTTTGTTATATTGCAGCCATTTGCGAAAATCATTTAAGTTCATTTTTTTTCCTCATTAATGTACACACAGCACCCCATATTGACAGAAAAACACAGAATTGTTGACATTTTTGCAGATTTATTAAAAAAGAAAAACTGAAATATCACATGGTCCTAAGTATTCAGACCCTTTGCTCAGTATTTAGTAGAAGCACCCTTTTGATCTAATACAGCCATGAGTCTTTTTGGGAAAGAGGCAACAAAAACTATAAATGTGAAAATGTGATACAGAAATCCCAATCCTTTTGAGAGTTTGACCCAGCTCTTGCCAAACTGCCGTGGCCCTGACAGCTGGAGGAGAGACAGCGAGCAGTTTGGGTCATAGATTATGAACGGTGAAGTGTGCACAGCAGCAGATTTTTTTATGGCTAGGAGCAGCGAAAAATTGCTGAGCACATTCTCCTGACGCACACGTGTGCGATACTTCTGTTGTGCCTGCTGGTCATACGTGTCCAGAAGTTGTTTCTCAGGGTGCTTTTTTCTGTTTTTTCTGTCCTCTTTCTATCCAGCCAAACGGGAGCAGTCAAGGGAAGGTGCACAACCCGTTTCTGCCCACCCCCATGTTGCCGCCTCCTCCGCCTCCCCCGATGGCGCGACCCGTGCCCCTGCCCGTGCCAGACTCCAAACCTCCCTCCACCTCCACCGAGGGAGGCGGCAACTCCCCCACCTCGCCAAGTGAGTACTACGGCCCATCACCTGCCGTCACACACACTCAACACTTGATCCCGAACATAAATTGTCTCGGGTTTCCCAAGCATGCGAAAGCTTATCTTCAGTGTTTTTCATAATGAATAGAATTTCCCATCAAACATGTGCAGTGTCCGTATCAAGCCTTCCTCTCAACAGCTGTACTGCTCCCGATACAATATTGATATTCATTTTGTGTGTGTGTTTAATTCACCACAGCCTACTCCACACCGAGCACGTCTCCTGCTCAGCGCTTTGTCAGCGTGGGCCCCAGAGACCCCAGCTTTGTAAATATCCCTCAGCAGCCTCAGGTGAGTACACATGCACAGATCCGCCGAATCCCTGAAAGTCCATCAAGAGTGCTTGTTGTCTGTCATAATAGGCTTTCAGCGCTGTTATGCTAGCTCATATAACTCCCTCGCTCGCTGTGAGAGCTCATAGCTGATTTATTGTGTGTAATTGGCATGTTCAGACTCGGCCTCAACCTTGATTTATACCACTCACACACATGTACAATCGCTTGCGTGCTACAGATTAGTTGTCATATGGTGCAATTTATAATTTGACATGGCTGTTACAACATTTGGCCACTTTGAGGTTGTCAGGAACAGCCAATAACTGATCAAATGAGCTGTTAACGTTTATTCAACATTTACTCGAGTATAAACAATTTGTAATGACTTAAACCCCGTTCACACTAAGAACGATAACTATAAAGATAACGATATTAGCGTCTACACCAGCGAACGATATCATCTGTTTATTATAATCGCACATGCGTCTGCCGCTTTAAATTCCCAAGCTTGTGATAGCAGGATGGATTCTGATTGGCTGTCAATGTTTGTATCATTCATCAGCTGGAAAAAATTATTCTGAAAGTGATTCCAACTATATAGTTTCTCTGTGGCTTTATTGTTATAGCTGTGGTGTGAACTCTGCTATTCTTTAATATTGAGAAAGATTTTTAGAACTATATCTTTATCTTTATATTTATCGTTCTTGGTGTGAACAGGCCTTTAGGGTAGAAACTGGCACAAGAAAATGCTAGATCTTTTAGTTCTTCTCGTGCTTGTTCCCACGTTAGTCCTGTGTTGAGTAAATGTTGTTTAAACGTTCGTTCGTTTTTCGGTTTCAAATGATTAATGCAGTTTGTGCATTAGGCCTTTAAAGGGATAGTTCACCCAAAAATTAACATTTTGTCATAATTTACTCACCTCAAACCTGTATGAGTTTATTTGTTATGTTGAACATAAAAAGAAGATATTTTGAAGAATGCTGGTAATCAAACAGTTGTTGGTCCCTTTTGACTTCCATAGTATTTCTTTCCCTACTATGGATGTCAGTGGGGACCAACAACTGTTTGGTTCTTCAAAATAACTTATTTTGTGTTTAACATAAGAAAGAAATTATACAGGTTCGGAACAACATGAGGGTGAGTAAATGATGATGAATTTTCATTTTTGGGTGAACTATTCCTTTAATACAGTTTGAAATGACTTGTTACGATATTTGGCTGTTCTGGGGTGGTCAGGATCAGCCGATGTTCAATAACAAATAAGTTGTTAAACTTCAGTGAACATTTACTCAAGCATAAACGTTTTGTGATACAGAAAAGACTTAATTTAATTACAAAATAAATGTAACCATAATCAGTTACAGTTACTGAGAAAAAAAATGTGTGATTAAATTACAGTTACTTATGAAAATGTTAACTATTACAAAGGGGGTAATCTGAATATTTTCTGTAAAAATCTAGGCCATGAATAATATTAATATGTTGCTTTGTCTGTTTTTGATGTGCTCGATGCCTCCTGCCATGTAAAGTTCTTTATGTTAAGCGATGCTATTCTGATGAACAGTAATCAAAAATGTAATCAGTTACATTACTTTAATAAAGTAATTGAAATAGTTACACTACTTATTACATTTTAAATAGGGTAACTTGCAATCTGTAACCTATTACATTTCCAAAATAATTTCCCAAAACTGGTCATTTCTATATAATAGTGTTAAATGTTGTATAAACATTCATTTAAGTTAGTTAGTCATGTTAAAAAGATATTTAGACACTTAAGCCTTACCTAAAATGTATAAGTGTAATTGCATTAGATATAAGATTTCAAAGCAGCTAGCATTTATTTTAAAACTAAAACAACATGAACACAAATTTTAAGAAACCTTTTCATATAAAGTAGGTATCAAGTGATCAAACAATAAATATTATACTAGTCTGTAGTTATCAGGTTGTGCATAACACATTTAAAACTCATATCGCGCAACCACTACTATTAATATATTCATAAATGGGCATCAGGATCACCCTGTTAATGTAAATGAACTTGTGTTTGTTTTTTGCAGTTGTGTAAATGCCGGCTGTAACCTTAATCGTCACACACACATATCTACAATGACAAATACAGCCTGTACTGCCACCTGCAATTGCACAAACATACAAAAAAAGAGCATGTTACCTTTGTAAAAGCAGCTATAACACACCAACAACACACACACACACACACAGCTGAGACGATACCACGCTCATAGAGAAACACTTAAGACTGGATTGGATCAGATTGTGTGTGTGTGTGTGTGTGTGTGTGTGTGTGTGTGTGTGTGTGTGTGTGTGTGTGTGTGTGTGTGTGTGTGATATGTCCGTATGTCCGATGAAATGGTGAATTTCTGGTGAAGTGACTCTCAGGGCTGTTCTGAAGATGAAGTTCACATGTTTATATCCTCAGAAGCGCCTCAAACACACCCGAGATTATTTCGCGGACCCCACTTTGAGAACCCCTGTATTTTTAGGATAATCAGTGTAAACTTACAATAGGTCCTTCGCACAGTTTTGAGACCTTTACCACTGTAACTGGTGAAGAAAACGAGGCGTTGATCATGGTAAATACCTTTCATAGCGGTGGTATCTGGTACTCTTTGTTAGTGTTTAAGCTAACTGTATCGATGATCTTTTTTCCGCCAGCTGTGATTAACACACCGATGAAGACGTTTCAACAGACGCTCAACCCCTCCGTCTCCTCACGTCTCCGGCCTCATGCTCGACTAACGAGTTTGAGTTGCGCTTTTCTCTCCCCGGGGCGTTTCTGCTTCTTCCCTCAGAGTCTGCATGTTCGGCTCCGTCTCACACAGCCATGCAGAACCATCACCCGAAGGAACACTTGTATAAAATCCTGGTGATCGGGGATCTGGGTGCGGGGAAAACCAGCATCATCAAGCGCTACGTGCACCAGAACTTCTCACCGAACTACCGCGCGACGATCGGCGTGGATTTCGCGCTCAAAGTTCTCAACCTCGACCAGGAGACCGTCAGACTACAACTCTGGGACATCGCCGGTAATTTTTTTTTTCCCATACATATTCTTCTGGGCCTAAGATTTTAAAGTTACTAAATAAATAATAGGTACACAATTTTATAAATGCATTAATTTGTATAGTCATATGTAGCCTACAGTCTTAGACATTGACATGTGCCTAGTATTTTACGTTATTTTTCTTTACTCTTAACTTGTCACAACGTTGTGAATAACTTGCAGATTATTCAATTTTATTGCTTTCTGGTTTTCTTTTTGATATTAAAAGCTGACCCCAAAAAAGCCCATATAGGCTAGAGTTTTGCAATTTCATATATAATTTATATAAAGGCTTTATATAACTTTATAATGTTATGTGAACCAAACTTATTCAAATGTGTCGTAATGTAATTACGAAGCCGCATTGTTTTATTCTCAAGTCTCTTGAATAACGTCGCTCACGCACGCTCGCCCTGTCATGTGTTCGTCGCTCATGTGAGGGAGATTTCCACCTAAACAAACCAGAAGGAAAACAGGAACGTCGTTGTAAATATATTAAAATGAGCAGGGGCATCAGAGAGGAGCGTGATTTGTTTTTTACTTTTATGCTAATGCATCAATGCGAATCGGTGAATCTTACCATCCCTAATAGATGTTATACTAGTCTGTAGTTATCATGAGACATATAAAACTCATATCGCTCAACAGCTACTGTTAATATATTCATAAATGGACATCCTGTGTTTGTTTTTTGTAGTCGTATAAATGCTAATACCTCTGAAATGCCGCCTGTAACCTTAATCATCAAACACACATATCTGCAATGACAAATACAGCCTGTACCACCACCTGCACTCGCACAAACAGACAAAAAAAGAGCACGCGTTACCTCTGTAAATGCAGCTATAACACACCAACACACACACAGCTGAGATGATACCACGCTCATAGAGAAACGCTTAAGACTGGATTGGATCAGAGAGAGATTGTGTGTGTGTGTGTGTGTGTGTGTGTGATATATCCGGAGGCCTGCAGCAGCCTCCCATCGATTTATTGACTGTGTCGCAGGCCGCAAGACAAGCATCCCCCAGTAGAATGGAGGCAGGTGTTTGTCAGGCCGGCTGGGAGGGGAGCGGGGGGTTGTTATTATTTATTGTTTGTATTTATTTATTACTCCTGCCCACCTCTGCCTCCCCTTCTCTCTCTCTTTTTCTCTCTCTGTCCTTCTCTCTATCACCTTTTCCTCTCTCCCTCCCTTTTTTCTTTCGAGCTCAGGTGGTGCCTAAGGTTCAGGCTTTCTATTTGTTTATCTATCTGTACTGAAGATTGCTACCACTGCTTATCTGTTCTTATGCTTGTTACCTGTTTAGTGGGGTTTTTTTGTTTTGTTTTTTTCTCTATTCTTTTTGGCTTTATTGCTGTTTAGTTAGTTTTAATGTGTGTGTGTGTGTGTGTGTGTGTGTGAGTGTGTGTGTGTGTGTGTGTGTGTGTGTGTGTGTGTGTATATGTGTATAT
>NW_015505336.1:660659-662743 GCF_001515645.1 Sinocyclocheilus grahami
GTGTGTGTGTGTGTGTGTGTGTGTGAGTGTGTGTGTGTGTGTGTGTGTGTGTGTGTGTGTGTATATATATATATATCATTTTATATTATATATTAATTTATATATTAATATACATTTTTTGTTTTCGATTTGTAGTCTAGCACACATAGTTGCACTTTAATTTTTGGAAACTTGAGTTTCTATTGGTCTGTTGGTTAAAAAAATATATTTTAATAATAGTTTTTCAATTTTGTATTCATTTTTTGTTCATAAATAGTTGTAATGTATCATAATTAAATGTATTAATACATTTTTTTTTAAATTATCAATATGAAATCATATTTAGTACAATATTTATTACATAATGTATATTTATATTAAAAATATAATAAGCATACTATATCTATATTGTGTGTGTGTGTGTGTGTGTTTACATTTTTGGTTTTGTTTTATGCTCTAAGGCAGTTTATTTGCAGTTGATTTTTGTTGTTGTTTTGTAAACTTGAGTTGTTGTTTTTTTTGTCATACTATTTTTGTTTGTAACACACTAACACTCTCAAACAGTCACTTTTGTTTCAGTTCCCTTTTGTTCTGTTTGTTTCTTCTTTCATTTGATGTTCAAGCCATTTCGTTTTAACATCATAAAACAATGTTCTCATACAAATAATCAGCCTTTGAACACCTCCATTGTTGCAAACAGGTGCAAAGAAAAACACTTGTGCTCGCTTTGCACTGTACTTATTTTAATTCGATACACAGTAACTTTATATTTTTACTACATATCTGAAGTTGAAGTTTAGGCCATAACTTTGGTTTTTAAATAACTATGAGAATTTTTGCAAGCTATTTTTTGTCATTCTGTAGAAGCAATTGTAGATCAGCTGCGAGAGACATCTCCCGTCACCCACTGTGTCAGTGAACTCTTTGAGGCTCTGTCTAGCCAGACAGTGATTGGACTGTGAGTTTATATTAAAGCACTGTATGAGTCTCAGACTGGCCATATTGACAAGCCTGTGACCCCACGGCAGGGTTCGGTCGCACCATTTCATTGGCCTCATAAGCTGGTGCAGACCACCCCGGGGCGGGCAGGACAAAAGTTACCCGCGGTGGCCGGCGTGTTTCGGGGGGTGGGGTACAAAAGAGAGCAAAAGTGACAGGCAGACGAGAATGATGTGACCCTAACTGTAAACATTCCTAGCGGCCCGGCCATGGTAACCAGGCAGAGAGCGAGAGACGGGACAGTATGATGGAGGGATCTGCCGTGGGAGGAGGGGAAGGAAATGAAAGAAAGAGGTGGTGGGAGGGTGGCAGCACCCTCAGGGGTTTGCTGCCATGGGAGCTGTTGGCGTTCGCCCTCTCAGATGGAGAGGTTGGCACCACATGCAGAGATATACGGATGCGAGGTTGGGACCAGAAGCGTCATGCCTGTACAAACAGAGGAGCCATTTTAAGAGATTTAGAAGGCAACTTAAAAAAAAAAAAAAATTGTGTGTGTATATATATATTTTCTCTAGGGATGTAACGATTCACTCAAGTCATGATTCGATTCACGATTTTGATTTCTCGATTCGATTCACGATTCTTTTTTTTTTTTTTCTTTTTTTTACAAAATGAGATTTAAGACAAATTATAAATAAAATGTGTCCTTTTATTATTGCTTGGACAAAATGCTGCATGTTTCTTTGTGAAATTGAAATATAACACTATAATAATATACTAATATAGCACTTGCATATTACTGCTCTTTTATTGGTTTTGATTGCTTCTATTGTCCTCATTTGTAAGTTGCTTTGTATAAAAGCGTCTGCTAAATAACACAATTTAAATATAATGTAAATGTAAATAACAAAACTAAATTGAAATTTTAAAACAAGCCACAAATCAAATAAATAAGTTACACAAATAAAATATATCTCTTCATATAAACAAACTAAGGCTTTGTCTGTGCTCTTTCCATTAAAAATTAGAGGCTACCACTGCATTTTAATCTTGATCCAAACAAAGATGCGGCATACATGCAACATGAGCAGTTTTTAATCTAAATTAGGGTTTTGAAGCAAAAACAGAATGATTTGACTTCAGTTTTGTGAAACTATACATAAAAA
>NW_015505336.1:663101-698101 GCF_001515645.1 Sinocyclocheilus grahami
GTGTGTGTGTGTGTGTGTGTGTGTGTGTGTGTGTGTATATATATATATCATTTTATATTATATATTAATTTATATATTAATATACATTTTTTGTTTTCGATTTGTAGTCTAGCACACATAGTTGCACTTTAATTTTTGGAAACTTGAGTTTCTATTGGTCTGTTGGTTAAAAAAATATATTTTAATAATAGTTTTTCAATTTTGTATTCATTTTTTGTTCATAAATAGTTGTAATGTATCATAATTAAATGTATTAATACATTTTTTTTTAAATTATCAATATGAAATCATATTTAGTACAATATTTATTACATAATGTATATTTATATTAAAAATATAATAAGCATACTATATCTATATTGTGTGTGTGTGTGTGTGTGTTTACATTTTTGGTTTTGTTTTATGCTCTAAGGCAGTTTATTTGCAGTTGATTTTTGTTGTTGTTTTGTAAACTTGAGTTGTTGTTTTTTTTGTCATACTATTTTTGTTTGTAACACACTAACACTCTCAAACAGTCACTTTTGTTTCAGTTCCCTTTTGTTCTGTTTGTTTCTTCTTTCATTTGATGTTCAAGCCATTTCGTTTTAACATCATAAAACAATGTTCTCATACAAATAATCAGCCTTTGAACACCTCCATTGTTGCAAACAGGTGCAAAGAAAAACACTTGTGCTCGCTTTGCACTGTACTTATTTTAATTCGATACACAGTAACTTTATATTTTTACTACATATCTGAAGTTGAAGTTTAGGCCATAACTTTGGTTTTTAAATAACTATGAGAATTTTTGCAAGCTATTTTTTGTCATTCTGTAGAAGCAATTGTAGATCAGCTGCGAGAGACATCTCCCGTCACCCACTGTGTCAGTGAACTCTTTGAGGCTCTGTCTAGCCAGACAGTGATTGGACTGTGAGTTTATATTAAAGCACTGTATGAGTCTCAGACTGGCCATATTGACAAGCCTGTGACCCCACGGCAGGGTTCGGTCGCACCATTTCATTGGCCTCATAAGCTGGTGCAGACCACCCCGGGGCGGGCAGGACAAAAGTTACCCGCGGTGGCCGGCGTGTTTCGGGGGGTGGGGTACAAAAGAGAGCAAAAGTGACAGGCAGACGAGAATGATGTGACCCTAACTGTAAACATTCCTAGCGGCCCGGCCATGGTAACCAGGCAGAGAGCGAGAGACGGGACAGTATGATGGAGGGATCTGCCGTGGGAGGAGGGGAAGGAAATGAAAGAAAGAGGTGGTGGGAGGGTGGCAGCACCCTCAGGGGTTTGCTGCCATGGGAGCTGTTGGCGTTCGCCCTCTCAGATGGAGAGGTTGGCACCACATGCAGAGATATACGGATGCGAGGTTGGGACCAGAAGCGTCATGCCTGTACAAACAGAGGAGCCATTTTAAGAGATTTAGAAGGCAACTTAAAAAAAAAAAAAAATTGTGTGTGTATATATATATTTTCTCTAGGGATGTAACGATTCACTCAAGTCATGATTCGATTCACGATTTTGATTTCTCGATTCGATTCACGATTCTTTTTTTTTTTTTTCTTTTTTTTACAAAATGAGATTTAAGACAAATTATAAATAAAATGTGTCCTTTTATTATTGCTTGGACAAAATGCTGCATGTTTCTTTGTGAAATTGAAATATAACACTATAATAATATACTAATATAGCACTTGCATATTACTGCTCTTTTGTTGGTTTTGATTGCTTCTATTGTCCTCATTTGTAAGTTGCTTTGTATAAAAGCGTCTGCTAAATAACACAATTTAAATATAATGTAAATGTAAATAACAAAACTAAATTGAAATTTTAAAACAAGCCACAAATCAAATAAATAAGTTACACAAATAAAATATATCTCTTCATATAAACAAACTAAGGCTTTGTCTGTGCTCTTTCCATTAAAAATTAGAGGCTACCACTGCATTTTAATCTTGATCCAAACAAAGATGCGGCATACATGCAACATGAGCAGTTTTTAATCTAAATTAGGGTTTTGAAGCAAAAACAGAATGATTTGACTTCAGTTTTGTGAAACTATACATAAAAATATCTGCATGAAAGAAACAGCAGACGAGCTGAATGAGACGCAGATTCACTCTCTGCCAGCAGGTGGCGCTTGAAGCATTTCCTTGGTTTCCGCTGTAAACAAAGCAACACAATAGCATCTAAACTTTTCTAAAGACAGTAAGTTCCCCTCAGACATGCATTCATATAAACTACCCCTAATTGAATCGCGATTTGTTTAGCATCTCAACCGATTTGAATCGTCACATATTTGAATCGATTTTTAAACGGCTCGCGGTTAATCGTTACATCCCTAATTTTCTCAATTGAATTTTTCATTAGAATTCGTTTTTTCAATTATCAAAAAATTATAAGCTTAGCAAATTTAAAGATCAAAGAATTCTTTGCATTTTCATTATGCATACAATAGTTTAAACTAGAGTTTTTATTATATATTTTAAAATATAAAATAACATTTATTAATAAACCTATTGATAGAGAGATAGATGGAATATATATATATATATATATATATATGCATTTTTACATTTATATTATATACATTATATATAAAGCGTTATGTGTGTGTGATTTGTTATGTATTATGTACAATATATAATTACGTACAAATTATATATGCATTATTTATTATGACATTGTATATCATGTTTGTTTTAAATGTAGATCAGAATAAATCATATATATATAATTAGTTATATATATATATATATATATTATATTATATATAGTAATTAGTTTTAGTAATTAATATAGACTTGATAAGTGTTCTTTATTTTTGTTATATAGTATCATAATATATAAGGATTATATCTAAGCATATATAAAAACAATTACATTCATTGTAAATATATTAATAATATAAAATAAAATAATTAAAAAATAATAATATAAAATCATTTATAATAATCTATCTATCTATAAAAACTACAAAATATAATATAATATATATAAAAAATATATTTTTATGATTATATATTTGAACCCTGATCTGCTTGCTTGCTTGACAAAAACCAAACTCAATCAATTCTGATCAATAAAACAGAAAAACTACAAACACACACATACACAGGCCTGTAATATGCATTTAATTGCGCAGTGTACAGGGACTGTAGCCCGACCCCAGTCCCGAAGCAGTGCAGATAAAGCAATGATTCATAAACAGCGTTTTTTATATTAATAATATAAAATAAAATAATAAAAAAATAATAATATAAAATCATTTATAATAATCTATCTATCTATAAAAACTACAAAATATAATATAATATATATAAAAAATATATTTTTATGATTATATATTTGAACCCTGATCTGCTTGCTTGCTTGACAAAAACCAAACTCAATCAATTCTGATCAATAAAACAGAAAAACTACAAACACACACATACACAGGCCTGTAATATGCATTTAATTGCGCAGTGTACAGGGACTGTAGCCCGACCCCAGTCCCGAAGCAGTGCAGATAAAGCAATGATTCATAAACAGCGTTTTTAATCAGAACGCACTGGGAGGAACTGAGTGTGATGGGAAGAGCAGATAGGCACCGCAATGTGACACACACACACGCAGTAAATCGGCCTCGTAGAGGCTGAGATGAGAACGCCGGCACCCTTGGCTTTTATTCGCTTCCTATAAACGTTAGCATGCGGGAGAGATAACATCAGTAATTGACTCTTGTCCTCCACGTCAATTTGCCATAGTTAAGCATCTGCGGAGACGTCCCCACAAAACACGCCTAACGATTATTACCCGAATTCATAATAAATGTTCATTCCAGAGACAAAGAAACCTCAAGAGCCTGCAGGGAAGGCAATGCCTCCTTAATAGTGTTGTTTAAACAAATTTTCGCCCACGTGCTTTTCCTCCCGAAGCCAGAAGAGGGCAGCGTGCCAGACTGCCGGACACACAAATTAATTACCCAAGATTGATTTCAGCTCTATGCTCCATGTCACACCCCAGAAAATCACAGGCTGCTGTTTCTGTCAGAGCACATACACACTTCCACAAATCTGAAACGGGAACGAGAAGAGCGACTTTTTCCCACACACCTGCGAACATCGCCGCTTCTCCACCGCTCTAATAATAAACAACATGAATATGTTTATATCTCCCTCAAGTGTGAGCTGTTTGTTTGGGGTCGTCTAATGGACTGCTGCGCTCCGTTTTCTTTTTTCCCTCGTAGAGTCTGATGGTAAAATGTAAATAAATAATGTAGTAAATGTCTGCGGGGTCCCACAGGGATCTGTAATACGTGGCTGAGCAGTTTGGGTTTGAGATGGCTTTTATAAGCACTGCTCTCCAGGCCCAGGCTGGTTTGCATTACATGAGGCTGAATTCCTCTGAGATGACACTCATCCTCGGGCACTTTAGCGCGGCTGCTGACTCAGCACTCCTCCGTCCTGATGAGATTACTCCTGCCATTGACAGCCATTTAAAGGACCAGACCAAGATTCCCAGCCCCCCGCTTCTGTCGTTTTCTGATCGTTCTTCCTTTATCTCTACCACCTGACTTTCTCGTCTTTCTCATTCCTCTACGCAATCGCTCCGACTTGTTTCACTCCCACTTGGTTTTAAAGGGAAGAACTCTGGCATGTCATTGTTAAATCAAACCTGTGTGATTTAAAAGATATATTTTGAAGAATGTGCTGGTTGCATGTGAATGAACGAGGATTGAGATTTTCGTAAAAGTGGTCCATACGACTCAAGTTTTCTGAAGTTTCGCGATATTTTTGTGCAAATAATCAGGTTGTTATTCACTGATAATCTTCCACTCCAGTGAGCTGGTGAGTCCAATTCAAGAACGAATCATTTAATAGTTTAGTTAAAGGGATTGTTCACCCAAAAATGAAAATTTTATGTTTATCTGCTTACCCCCAGGGCATCCAAGATGTAGGTGACTTTGTTTCTTCAGTAGAACACAAATTATGATTTTTAAGTCCAGCCGTTGCAGTCTATCAGTCGTATAATGCAAGGCAATGGTAACAAAATCTATAAGAGTAAAAAAAAATGCACAGACAAATCCAAATTAAACCCTGCGTCTCGTGACGACACTGCATGTTTTTTTTACTCTCATAGATTTTGTTACCATTGCCATGCATTATACGACTGAGACTGCAACGGCTGGACTTAAAAATCATAATTTGTGTTCTACTGAAGAAACAAAGTCACCTACATCTTGGATGCCCTGGGGGTAAGCAGATAAACATCACATTTTCGCTTATAGGTGAACTATCCCTTTAAGTGCATTATTCACTGGTATATTGAACTGAATCAACTGATTCAATAAAAATTCATTCAGTTTATCATTCAGTCCAGTCAACTTTTTTTTATTAAAATTAAATATTTAATTAAAATATTATTATCCTCCCCAATATATAGGTGTAAACTGATTCAATAAAGAGATCAAGTTCCAACAAATGATCTGTTAACAAATCATTCAACCTAGTTTTATACACTGAATCAACTGATTCCCTGAAAAGATCCAGTTCAAAGAATGAGTTGTTCACAAATCATTCAAACTAATAATAAAAATAAACTGAATCAACTGATTCAATTAAGATATCCAATTCAAACAAATTATCTGATAACAAATCATTCAAACTAGTTTTATAAACTGAATCAATTGATCCAGTTCAAAGAATGAGTTGTTCACAAATCATTCAGACAGGTTTTGTGAACTGACTAGTTTTGTGAAAAAGATCCAAAGCAAAACAATGACTTGTTTATAAACCATTCAGACTAGTATTATGAACTGAATTAATGGATTCACACAAAAAAAAAGGTCTGATTCAAAATAATTATTTGTTCACAAATCATTCAAACTAGTTTTGTGAACATTTTCACAAATCAAACTATTTTATGAACATAATCAACTGATTCCCTGAAAAGATCCACTTCAAAAGAATGACTTGTTTACAGATCATTCAGACTAGTTTTGTGAACTGAATCAACTGATTTACTGTAAAGATCCGATTCATTCGTACTTCTCTCGTGAATGAATTTCAGTCGGTTTCTCACACAAAGTTAGCGGATGACTTGGAATATGTCTCATGAGTCATATGGATCACGTTTATGATACTTTTATGGTCCTTTTTGAAGCTTGAAGCTTCAATCCCCATTCATTGTTCATTGTAGTGTTTGAAATTGTCCACCAAATATAAAGTCAGTCATACAGGTTTGGAATGACATGAGAGTGAATAAACCAGCATTTTGATTTTGGGGTGAACTATCCTTTTCCACTATCTGTCTCTCAGTCTATTAACCATTACCGTTGCATTTCATTTCCTTTCTCCTTCCTTTTCCTCCCTCTGATGTATGTTTCTGCGTGTCTTACCTTGGATCGCTCTAGCAGATGTGCTGCACTGTGTGTTTGGTGTGTGTTATTTGCATGAGGTTCCTCCCCTCCTTTCACTACATTAATACAGCTTTCACCTTGAAGGCTTTCAAACAGGACACTAAGGCTATTGATGGTAGACTACAGCTATCTATCCGTCAATTACAACCGCTGACGTACGTCCTTTAAAACCCAGCCCACTCGCGCAGAGAGCTCTCATTCATTTTAACCAATCTATCTATATATATAATGAGACATTATAAATATATTTAAAATAAATATAATACATACAAAATATTAGGGGTGTCCCCGACTAAGGATTTTCATAGTCGAATTGGAATTTTCGAATCTTGCTGATATTCGACTGATAGTCGAATCACATGTTTGGGGGCGGGGGCACAATACATTACCAAGATTCAAGTCAGATATTCGAATAATATTCGATATTCGAGTCATAATTACGTTAACACGCAGGGAAAATGTGTAACGGACGCCTCGCAGATACAAATGGGGTAAATAATGTTTTATGTTTTGATTAAAAGATAGTTAACATTAAACGTCAGCGAAACCCTAAGAATTCACAACACTTTTTGTGAAATTAGTGTTCTCATTATAACGTTATATATATGACAGTAGTTATTAATGTTCTGCATTTCTGTTTTGAGCTGCGCGCTGAAGATAATCAGTAGAATGAAGCAGCAGGTTTTTAATCAATGGGATTTAACTCATCATTTATCTCATATAGAATACGCTTCGTTATTTGTACAACATAACATTAATATTATGACTTATAGGCTATCTGCACAAAATGCCCCGAATGCACATGAACGTGTCTGTGTGGTACTGAATGAACTCTTTTTGTGGACGCGTTCTTCAGGCAACAGCGTGCAGAAACACGACAACTAAACACTAAAAATTCACAGCGTTTTAATATAATAGTGTTTTCATTATAATTGTTATGTATATGACAGTCCCAGTAATAGTTATTAATATTCTGCATTGTTGTTTGTCCTGCTCGCGCTGCGTGCTGAAGAGATAATCACCGTAGTACTACAATGAAGTGCTTTACTGCAGCACAACTCAACCAAATGCATTTTATAGGAGATAAATAATATATACACGATATATATAAACCGGTAAACCGGCTTTGAAATCACTTGTACCCTACCTGATCGAAAAAATCCAATTCTATTTGAAATCAGACATTTGAGCACCCCAGCACCCCCAAAATGGCATGATCATAACACCCAGCGAATATTCGACTGTGAGATTGGTAGTCGAATCAGGCTCCTCCTATCGAAGCATCGAATCTTCGACTATTCGGGGTCACCCCTACAAAAAAATCCAGAAATATTCATAAAATATAAAAATATTTTTATCATTTACTTTTTTTCCAAGGTAAATATATACATTGTGTCAAATCTTGCATATGATTCTTACTTCATTATATTGCATTTTCAAAATGTGATTTGCAATTTTTAGTTACAAAACTGATGAAGTATCAAAACCTTTTACATGATGAATTGATTCATAGTGGTTTCCCATTCTCTTGTGTGTAAGTGCGGTTCTCCCCTACAGCCAAGTGAATCACAAACCCTCAAATGAATCATTAAAAAGAGCCGGTTCAAAATTCATTTTGGAAATAAACATCTCAAAACCCTACAACAGCCCTCTGTGACTTCACATGGCTAATGCTAACCGCAGGCCACAACGTTATCGTTGTTGTATGGAAATGACTTAATCCCGTACACATCCTTCCCGCCAAAGCGAACACAAACGGCCAAGTGTGTTGACTCTGTGTGGGTGGCTTGAAGCTCCATCCAAACAGAACCTTTAGGAAAAAGAAACAGTCCATTAAGATGCCGCTCTGAGACGATGTTTGTATGGTTGTTTGAACAGGCCGAGGTATTGAAGAGTCATACGAAGGTAGTCAGTGATCGTGGATCATCTCGTGTGCGGCCCGCTGGGCGTCTGGCTCTCTCTCGCACCACCGTTTCATTTGTTTTTTCTGCTGAATCTTGCTTTTCTCTCCCAATCTCGCTCTCTTCCTGGGCCTGGAGTGTGATTCGGTCTCCTGACAGATGGAGGAGGTTGAATCCCACAGTCTGGGATTGTCGTTGTTTTTCGCTCTTCCAGATGAACTATCCCACAATGCATCTGTTCTTGTTAGGAAGTGATCCTTTTACACTTGATGTTTTATTCCTGGTACATTTTTACACCGTTCTAGGTTCTGTCACCCCTAATTAAATCTTAACATCATCCATTAGTTGAGAGTCCTTTAAAACCCAGCCCACTCGCGCAGAGAGCTCTCATTCATTTTAACCAATCTATCTATATATATAATGAGACATTATAAATATATTTAAAATAAATATAATACATACAAAATATTAGGGGTGTCCCCGACTAAGGATTTTCATAGTCGAATTGGAATTTTCGAATCTTGCTGATATTCGACTGATAGTCGAATCACATGTTTGGGGGCGGGGGCACAATACATTACCAAGATTCAAGTCAGATATTCGAATAATATTCGATATTCGAGTCATAATTACGTTAACACGCAGGGAAAATGTGTAACGGACGCCTCGCAGATACAAATGGGGTAAATAATGTTTTATGTTTTGATTAAAAGATAGTTAACATTAAACGTCAGCGAAACCCTAAGAATTCACAACACTTTTTGTGAAATTAGTGTTCTCATTATAACGTTATATATATGACAGTAGTTATTAATGTTCTGCATTTCTGTTTTGAGCTGCGCGCTGAAGATAATCAGTAGAATGAAGCAGCAGGTTTTTAATCAATGGGATTTAACTCATCATTTATCTCATATAGAATACGCTTCGTTATTTGTACAACATAACATTAATATTATGACTTATAGGCTATCTGCACAAAATGCCCCGAATGCACATGAACGTGTCTGTGTGGTACTGAATGAACTCTTTTTGTGGACGCGTTCTTCAGGCAACAGCGTGCAGAAACACGACAACTAAACACTAAAAATTCACAGCGTTTTAATATAATAGTGTTTTCATTATAATTGTTATGTATATGACAGTCCCAGTAATAGTTATTAATATTCTGCATTGTTGTTTGTCCTGCTCGCGCTGCGTGCTGAAGAGATAATCACCGTAGTACTACAATGAAGTGCTTTACTGCAGCACAACTCAACCAAATGCATTTTATAGGAGATAAATAATATATACACGATATATATAAACCGGCTGAAATGTTTTGAAATCACTTGTACCCTACCTGATCGAAAAAATCCAATTCTATTTGAAATCAGACATTTGAGCACCCCCATACAGCCAAAATGGCATGATCATAACACCCAGCGAATATTCGACTGTGAGATTGGTAGTCGAATCAGGCTCCTCCTATCGAAGCATCGAATCTTCGACTATTCGGGGTCACCCCTACAAAAAAATCCAGAAATATTCATAAAATATAAAAATATTTTTATCATTTACTTTTTTTCCAAGGTAAATATATACATTGTGTCAAATCTTGCATATGATTCTTACTTCATTATATTGCATTTTCAAAATGTGATTTGCAATTTTTAGTTACAAAACTGATGAAGTATCAAAACCTTTTACATGATGAATTGATTCATAGTGGTTTCCCATTCTCTTGTGTGTAAGTGCGGTTCTCCCCTACAGCCAAGTGAATCACAAACCCTCAAATGAATCATTAAAAAGAGCCGGTTCAAAATTCATTTTGGAAATAAACATCTCAAAACCCTACAACAGCCCTCTGTGACTTCACATGGCTAATGCTAACCGCAGGCCACAACGTTATCGTTGTTGTATGGAAATGACTTAATCCCGTACACATCCTTCCCGCCAAAGCGAACACAAACGGCCAAGTGTGTTGACTCTGTGTGGGTGGCTTGAAGCTCCATCCAAACAGAACCTTTAGGAAAAAGAAACAGTCCATTAAGATGCCGCTCTGAGACGATGTTTGTATGGTTGTTTGAACAGGCCGAGGTATTGAAGAGTCATACGAAGGTAGTCAGTGATCGTGGATCATCTCGTGTGCGGCCCGCTGGGCGTCTGGCTCTCTCTCGCACCACCGTTTCATTTGTTTTTTCTGCTGAATCTTGCTTTTCTCTCCCAATCTCGCTCTCTTCCTGGGCCTGGAGTGTGATTCGGTCTCCTGACAGATGGAGGAGGTTGAATCCCACAGTCTGGGATTGTCGTTGTTTTTCGCTCTTCCAGATGAACTATCCCACAATGCATCTGTTCTTGTTAGGAAGTGATCCTTTTACACTTGATGTTTTATTCCTGGTACATTTTTACACCGTTCTAGGTTCTGTCACCCCTAATTAAATCTTAACATCATCCATTAGTTGAGAGTCTATAAAACTGATCCGGATGTGTGTGAAACCTCTTTAATTCCTCTGGCACGGCGTTCCACTTCACCGCAAAGGACTTTTGAGGACTTTTTTGAACTGAGAGCCAATGAAAAGATTCATTAGTGCTGCTTGCTAAGGCAAGAATCATCATTATTATTGATAATTCTTAGGGTTAGGGATTTGAACAAAGCCATAAATCATAGATTATCCCACACAGTTTCTTCTATAAGCAAGTTTTGCGCTAAAGATTTTTATTTTTACACTTTATTGCATTATTACTTATCTTTTGAACTGATAAATGCCTTTTGTAGGCGTCTAAAGAGTAGCACCCATTACACCACTGAATGTTCAACAGGAAAATTAAATTAATTATTTGAATGTTGTTCGCATGTATTTTTCATAGTTAAAATAATTTGATATTTTAATGTTTTTGCATAAATTAGATTTTACTAATACATTATTATTGTTGTTGTTATTATTATTATTATATTCACAGTGCATTTTATTGATTTACTTAAATATGTTTAATGTTGAAATATGTTTCAAAATACATTTTATTGTAGTCTATTGTTAATTTTTTTAAATATTTTTTTCACCACTAAATAATAATAACAGTAATAATTTATTATTATTCACAGTGCATTTTATTGATTTATTTACATGTGTTTTACGGTTTTTACAAGTAAATTATCATTAATATTGTTTTATTAATAATAATAATACAATTTGATTGTAGTCTATTGAGACTTTAACGTTATATTAAGTTTACATGTTTAAATGTTTACATAAATTATTCAAGATGTTTATATTTTTTCACCACTAAAATTATTGTTATTATTAAAACAATATTAATATTATATTAATATTTTATCCACAGGTCCTGTTTGTAATTGTTGTTAAATTTATATTGTTTTTTTTGTCAAATATTTATAATTTTTACTATACTACTACTACTAATAACAACAACAACAACAACAATAATAATAATATCCACAATGTATGTTTGTTGTAGTCTATTGTTAAATTGCTATTTTAATGTTTATCATTTATTTGTACTGTTAATTATTTACTAAACTTTTATTATTATTGATAATACTTAGAATTAGTATTTTTATTGTAGTAGTATATTGATTATTCACTTGTTTAGCATTGTGTATTGTGTCAGAAACTAAGCATTAATTAATAATTTTTTGCATGTTTGCTGTTGGTTACTTTAACAGTAAAATAATCTGTATATCATATCAGTCCATCTGTGAAAAATGAATATTAGTTGATCTCCAGCAAACACCTCTCTGATGTTCCACAGAATATATCAAAATGTAGTTCTTAATTGATTTATACAAGATTGTTTTCTCTTTATTTAGCTGCGTTTGTGCTGGTTCTGAAAGGCCAGCCGTGTTGCAAACGTAAGAATGACAGGTTGTAATTTCACACGTTTTATTGTCTGTCTATCTGTCTGTCTGGTTCCCCTCTGTGCTCCTGCATGCCGTGTATCTGCAGACTAAATCACTGCTGTCAGCACAGCCTCTGTGCTGTAACATAAGCAGACTGTCCACACAGTTACGGGAGTATCGCAGAGAACCCA
The DNA here is from genome assembly GCF_001515645.1 of Sinocyclocheilus grahami. NCBI lineage: Eukaryota > Metazoa > Chordata > Actinopteri > Cypriniformes > Cyprinidae > Sinocyclocheilus > Sinocyclocheilus grahami. The sequence goes on from NW_015505336.1 coordinate 675,420, forward strand.
ACACGCTCCTGCTCTCTGAGTCTCCAAAAGTCTTTTCAGGACAGGAGAGGGACAGCGGGAGGGGTGGGAGGAAAAGTTTGAGAGCGGTCGAGCCGATAGACAAAGACACAAGGAAGCTGCACTGCACCGGAGCGCAGAAGTCCAGAGTCAGCAACTTCTATTGATTAAAAACTAACCTTCCAGTTTCTCCGCTGCGCTTGCGGTGAGCAATAGAATTTAAACGAGCCGTACGCTAGAGCCTTCCACGCCGATGTCTGGGACATTTCCAACCGGAGTGAAGCCACTCAATCTCACAAATCATTTCATTCCTCTTAACTACATTAGATCATCTACCAGATTAACCTGCTGGAGCATTCTATGAAGCCTAGATGATATAATAAACTATTAATGTATTCATTAATATTGCACATTATTATGTTATATAAATATATATATATTCAAAAATAACCACAGTTATAATATATAGACATAATATGTGATATTTATGTATGCATGTTTTACATAAATGATGTATGCATGTTTTACATATACATGAATACATAAATGCAGTAACAGTAATGTTTATTAAGTATTATAAGACATTACAATAGCTTTATGATGTCTTTTGAATATTTTAAAATGTACAGACTTTATATAAAGTGTATTTGGAGGTATAGTGTATAATAATAAATAAAAAATACCTCATAGGCCTAAAAGTAACACTGAATATGAAGTTATGTGAATGTAGTGCATTATGAAAATATTCTAAATTATTTTAAATAATTATATAGTATTCACATATTGTACGTGTTATATAACAACAACAAAAAAGGAAATGATTGTTTTTACGAAGTGTTTATATAATACCATATTAAAATATGCATATAATCATTTTAAATAAATGCAGTAACAGTAATGTTTATTAAGTATTATAAGACATTACAATAGCTTTATGATGTCTTTTGAATATTTTAAAATGTATCATTTGTTTACAGACTTTATATAAAGTGTATTTGGAGGTATAGTGTATAATAATAAATAAAAAATACCTCATAGGCCTAAAAGTAACACTGAATATGAAGTTATGTGAATGTAGTGCATTATGAAAATATTCTAAATTATTTTAAATAATTATATAGTATTCACATATTGTACGTGTTATATAACAACAACAAAAAAGGAAATGATTGTTTTTACGAAGTGTTTATATAATACCATATTAAAATATGCATATAATCATTTTAAATAAATAAAATTCACATATACATTTAATGTAAGGTGTCATATGTATATATTGTAAAATATAAGAAATATTTACATATGAGGTGTGTATATATATATATATATATGTAATCTGACAAAGAAAAACGCTTTATGAAGCCATATATATATATATATATATATATATATATATATATATTCATTTATTTATATAAAATAATACAATATTTACATGCATGTGTGTATGTGTATATTATATACACACACCTTTATATGACATTATAAAAAATAATACAATTAAAAAATCACTTTAAAGCCTGTTTATATTATGCTTTATCAAATTTTTCATAATGTATGCAATTATTTAAAATAAGTAAAAAATATGTAAATATTTAGCATGTCTATTTACACACTTTTATATGACATTATAAAAATAATAAATATTTACAAATATTTACACCTTTATATGACATTATAAAAATTAATAAAACATAAAAAATACAATTAATAAGTAAATATTTAGCATGTCTTCAGTATGTTATGTATGTTAAGTATGTTATCAATGAATATTATGATAATATATTTATATAAAATAATATTACAGAAATGTAAAAAATAGAACTTATATTAAGTGTATATACAGTATAATGCATTAAAAATGCTAAATATCTTAATTGAATGCAAAATTATGTTAATTGAATCAAAGTTTAGTTGTATAACGTTAAAGTTAGTTTCATAAAGTGTGCAATAATGATAGAAAACAAGAAACTGTGACTCTGGTGTGCAGTCTTGTGTTGTTATTAGAGGGCAGTCCTTCAGCGCTTCATTCTAATTGGCTGAAAACTCCGTGGGCTTAATTAATCACGGCTGCTGGATTGGTGGGCATCATGTGCGCATGATGAGCCGAGCGGTGGGAGGAGCAAGCGAATCACTGAACGCGTTGAATCAAAAGCTTGTGTATTTGCAGCAAGGGCCGGACAGGGCGGATCGCATCATGTCGCTCCGACAGAATGCCGGCCAGAAAGAGAATAGCAAGAAAGGAAGCAGGGAAAGAGGGATCAGAGAGGGACAGAAAGAACAAGGGATAAGGGCCTTGCTAATGATAGTCACGTATACGGCTGTCTGGTTGTCCCTGGCAACCAGACATGATGTAACACCAGGATGAACTTGAACTTGGTGGGAGGAGGGAAGCTGGAAAGGGGAGGGAAGAACGAAGGGAAAAAGTGGGCGAGCACCGAACAACACTTGCTCACTTGCTGGAAATGTGAACAATGGAGCACAGCAATCAATAAGCCCATTTCACTGAAGGATTACAGGGGTGCAGCGCGCTAACCTCACCACTCCAGTCCACAGACGGCCATGTGGCGGAAAGTGCTGCAGAGGCATTCAGAGAGAGGGAACAGATGGACATGAACAGGAAGAGAAACAATGTTGTCGAGCTGAGCCCTCACAGAGTCAAGCACCATCTTAAAACCTCACCACGCTGATACAAAAGTGACCCCATAAGAAAACAACAAGCGGTGTATGCTTTTCTGTTTGCCATTATAATACTGATACTATATGAATGACAGTTCTGGGGGTTATAATCAGTCTTAAACCTTCCAAAGAAGGTAAAAACAAAAGGATTGGGGGTCTTAGTTGACATGAAACTGCAGTCACAACTTTTATATATTTATTTTATTTTTATGTTTTGTTTTGGGGTTTTTTTTTTTGCATTGTGGCGAAAGTGTGTATTCAGCCAGAAAAGAAATGTACGACAAGACCTGATTTTATCCTTTGAGAATTGGTTGAATCATGAAAGTGTTCTTTTTATGACAGGTGGTTGGAGAGGAGGGGTTAAAAATACATTTTGCTTATAAAACATTTATTTTTAATTAACATGCACTGATGAATCTTGCACAATAACATCAGAAACATATTAAGAAAGTAAATAAGGTAAAAAGTAAGATGAAACTAGTATTTTACATATTATCAAGCAGCATTTTTAAACAATGTTTTAGTAGCATTATCCATTTATATATGTGTGTATTTATATATACATAATAAATATGCACAGCACATATACATATAGTATGTAAACAAAAACTTTTATTTTGGATGCGATTAATCGCGATTAATCGTTTGACAGCACTAATATATATATATATATATATATATATATATATATATATATATATATATATATATAATGATGGCAAAAATATATATAGTTCACACACAGCTGATGACACTGATTGTGCATTGAAATCGTAGAACTTGCACTCCAGAGCTCACCGATCTGTTCCTCTCTGTGTTGTTACAGTGGTACCTGGGCTAAAGACTCCCGACACGGACCGGCCGCTCCCGAGGTCACACGACCACCCCCTCTGTCTCCCCTGAGTACGACCCGCAAACATGTACACCAGTCTGAACAGAGAGAAGCCACTTGCTGCCCCAGTACCGGACAGACCCACAGCATGGCTCCAGCAGAACCCCGCCAAGCCCTGGAACAAGAGGAACCGACTCAACGCGCTTACACCCACTTACTATATATCTATATAGTCCATATGTATTCTTCCATATGTATGGTTTACATGCCTATATTCATATATAGTAGCTGTCCAGCTCTTCTGAGGGTGGAGCTCGAAAAAAAAAAAAGAAGAGCTTTCTTTTCTCAGAAACGTGCACGTTTTTTTTCTTCTTTTGTTTGTTTTTGTTGTGTTTTTGGTTCACCCTCACAGATAGACGAGGAAAACGTAACATGACGCAATCAAAGAGCTTCCCGCTTCTGTGCCTGTGGTCTTAAAGTGAATTCTAAGGCGTTTCCAACGCAGTCTACGGCCAAGGGTCGCAAACCCACAACCACCCGGAGGTCGGAGCTCTGCCTTTCAATCACTCGTGTTTTGACGGATCAATACGGTTTTTGTATCGGTGAACGTTGGAGGTTTCGCCTGGGTCAGATATGCCACCAGCTAAAAATCTCTATTGCGTCTGCTGGCCAGGACCATTTCCTCCCCTTTCCACCATCATCACCACCACCATCAAAACCATGTCAGATCAAGAACTTTCAAGGACTCAACCAAACCCATTTTTTCAGTTGTTTTGTGTCATTTTGGGGCAGGCGATGAAGAAGTCATGAACGGTGATGTTTGATACCAGGTCATTTTACGGTATGCTAACGGGAGATCTCCCTCCCCACTTGGAGGCATGTTCATATTTTGTGTTTTTCGTACAAAATTCATCGCGATTCTTTCTAATCTTCCTAAACCCCAGCGGAAGGTCTTTCACACACCAAGGGCCAAGTGAAGGTTCGATCTTCCATAAACTGCAAGAAAAGGTTAACCGTGAATACTGAATTGAGGAAAGTGCAATTTTGTTGGGTAGATGTTGGATTGTTAAATATCTTTGTAAGATAGATCGTTGAAGCGATTGTTGAAAAGTATATATATAAATATATATATTTTTCTTCCTAGTCCGTTCACACCTCCAGGACTCTAAAATATCGGTGTACAAAAAAGAAAAAAAAACACGTAAAGAGGAAAATAGAACAAATAGCCTTGTGAGAAATAAGGGGAGCTGTAATTGATTTTTCTGTTGCTGTTTTTATGTGTCTGTTTGCTTGTTCATCGATTGTTAGCATTGTAGAACAAATATCCCTTTAAGAAATATCAACGTTTAAACAATCAATTTAGTTCATTTCCAAAATGCTACAGCAAATATTTTAATTTAACTGAGCACATAATGAAATACGTAAGAAAATTAGCCGTTTGCGAAATCATGAATGAAAAAATCGACTGTTTAAATGCGAACGCAAGAGGCGAAATACTGAACTAACTTCCTCGCGGACACTTTCGAAAGCGTCGTGCAAAAATGTGAAGATCCAGCTTCCCTCGCATGTAATTTTTGTTGTTTTTTGAGTTTTTGTTCGTTTCCTGTACGAAACATATATATATATATAAATATATACACTTACAGCCTCATCCACCGTCGATCAAAGCTCAGTAAAGTTTTTAAAGAAAATAATCTGCATGTTCTAGTGTTAGTGACAAATTTTTACATAGATTACGTAGAGTTAAAGTAGTGTGAAAAACATTGTAATCCCAACATCGGGCACTTGCCGATCAAGTATTTGTTTGGTCCTTTAAAAATAGGGTATTTTTACTGCTGTTCTCACAATCAACCAGCTAAACATCTCTCTGACTCTTCTTAGGTTGTCGTCATTTCTATAAAGTCTCCCTTCCTCCTTTATTCCCGTCAGAACAATCGTTTTCATACGTACGCACTTCATCGTCCCTTTTCCAACTGCACGAACAATTCCACATCGATGTGCCTTGAGCGATGGTCTATTTCTGAGTTATTGCACAAGCTGCAATGTGGAGATGTGAATATTTTTTTACCTTATCACCCCACCTTCCACATGTAGTCATTTGAAGAGAGTCAAATTAGTGCTAATTGATAATACACAGTATTGCTCTCCATTTAACTACATATCGCTACTTTCGGTCGTCCGTTGCTTCGAAAATCCCATCGTTTACACTTCAATCAGTTGAAAGTCGATCATTCGCCCCAGAAAATGCGTAACGCGAAGGTTTTTGTGTCATCGTGCCCTTTTTTCTCCAATTTAACAGTAGTGTATTGATATTTATGGATGTTGCTGCAATTTCTAAATGACGACTACTTTTTCTTTTTTCAGTCTTCCTGGGTTTTTTTTCGTTCCCAGAGATGAATAATGAGGAAAAGATTAATATGCAATACTCGCTTGCACTCATGTAGTCATTTTTGATTTTTGTTACCACCAAAGTGAGCACTTGACAGGTCAAGTGGCTGAACGTCAGTGTGTTTTTCATGGCCATGACACGAGAAAAACGCCATTGATCAGCCTCACTTGGGTTTCACACAAACAATCATCAATGTTTTCGCATACTTTGTGTTTTTTCGGTCAATCAACCAAGCCTTAAAAACGAGGAAACTTCCTTTCCATCACAAACACACAAAAGCGAACACGTCCAGGACAAAAAATATGCCCAGTTTTTGTACATTTTGACAAAGTTCCATGTTATATTAATTGTTTACCTGTTTATTTTCTATTGCATACATCATTTAAGAAAAAACAAAAAGCAAAAAACTAATTATGGGGACAAATTTCCCAGGCATATGATGTAATGGTTTAGTAGTTACACTTGTGTGGGGGGTTTTTTTAGCGTGATTTTTTTTGTCATTGTCCTTGCCTACCCTTTAGAAATGAGTTGGGCATTACTTTCTTAATCGTCTGCACTAAATATAAAATAATGACAATTGTGATAATTGAGAAAAAAATACAAAAAAAAGCTTCCAGGGCTTAAAAGAGCGAAGGGAAACACGATTGCACGGATTTTTTTTTTTTTTTGTCACAAAAACCTTGTTTCGAGCAGCCTGGCATCTAATCAGCGAGATTGGCTGTGTGTGTAAGATAATGACAAAATTGCACCCTTTTTAAAGAAAGAAAAAAAGAGAAAAATAATTTCAAGCAATAGTTTGGGCAGTCTGTTTTGTTCTCGTGTTGTGTGTGTAATTTAGTTTTTTGGTACAACGTTGGAGAAGACGCTGGAGAAGCGAACAAACCGAATTGATTAGATACGAGAGTTAGGGCGGACGCACCTGAGTATGGGAGATTTGATGTTTGTATATTGTATAGTTTTATTAATTACACTGATTTTAAAGCTGCCCTATTTTATAATGCAGGACTTTTGTAACATTGATTAAATGAGGAAAAACTAGTGTTGTGAATTTTCTGATTGTTTGTATTAAGGCCACATAAATAGAACTGGTTTTGTTTGTCCTCTGAGGAACTGGATTTAAGTTGAAAACTTCCTGATTCCTGTTTTTTGTTTTCTTTTTGCTTTCCTTTTTGTATGTATTTAAGGACTTATTTCTTCTTCGATGGTATAGAAGTACTCCTATACTTGAAAAGTGTAGGATGCCGAGGTGAAAACCCCATTGTAAATGGATGTTACAAGTATGCTGTATGTTTTGAAGGTTATTTGTTGCATCGGTGTTGATGAAGCTAAATCTAGATAATTCTGAGGATGTTGGTAAGAAGAGAGCGTTTTTATGCATTTTAAAATTAGTTTTAGGCAGAAGACAATGACATAGACAGCCAAAGGATGCCCCTATTATAAATGCATCTAGGCATCTTTTTGTGTTCACCATTCCATGCAGGAAAATAAACCGCTTGATATGCAACATGATTCTTTTTTCTTTTCAACTTCTTCATCTTTCTTCCACCGCCCACCAGCACACACAGAGACACTCGAGCAACGTTAAATGACGAGAAGGTCGGTCACGATGGGCCGTCGATAAAGCCATTCCTCACTCGATTCTACATTTCATGTGAAAGCGAGGCCCTCAGGTCACATAACTCGCACGAAGATCGCTTGATGGTGGTTTAAAACACTGAAAAGACATACAATTACGCAAAAAAAGGAAGAACTTTGACTTTTCTTGAGGATAAAGGAACGATGTTCAAAAATAAGGACATTTTGAGTCCTGCATGTCGTCAGCTTTCCCATCCCATTTTGTCATTTTTCAGTTTGGTCTTATTTTGTTCACACAGATTACATAAAGTATTACAAATAATTTGTGGCATTTTATCAAAATCTGAACATTCTACACTTTTAGTGATATTTTAAAGGGATAGTTCTCCCAGAAATGGAAATTGCCATTTACCCTCATGTTGTTCCAAACGTGTATGAGTTTCGTTCTTCTGTTGAACACCAAAGAAGATATTTTTTTAAAATGTTGACGTACCCATTGACTTCCATAGTATAGAAAAAACACTATGGAAGTCAATGGCTACCGTCAACTGTTCATACATTTTTGGGTGAACTATCCCTTTAATACTTTCATTAATGATAGCATCAATTTCATGCTAGTCCTAAAACAGGGTTGAATAAAGGCCCCGCAGGCCTTTATAATTTTTATGTCCCCATTTTTGTGGGCCTTCTTGTTGTATCACTTATATTCATTTGAGGCGGGAACAAAGCATTGGATGGTTTAAGGCAGATATACGGCTTATATCAGGGTACTATTCAATCGTGAGACATTTTAAAGTCTAAAAAAACCAAAAACACAATAATTGAATCAAGTATGCGGCCATTCATTGAAATAAAGAACTACAGATTTGACTACAGGTACACATTTTTTTGTTACGCTAAACACCCATGTTTCACTTTCGGGAGTCGATTTGCAGAACTGGGCCTGATGAGGAGCTTAAAGAGCCTGGGTTGACCTTCAGGGGCCCATCATATGGATAAACGTGTTGTCAGGTTCACTATACCATGAATTTAACCCCATCATGCACCAGTGACGGGTGGCTTAACTGCACCAAACGGTATCATTACAAGGTGCTAAATCTTGCTGATAAAGTGGAGGCTAACTGGAAACGACCCTGCTTTCTGATAGCATAGCAGTGTAATCCGCATGAGAACTATGCACCGACGACACGCTAATCTAATCAGAGTCTGGTACTTGCACTTTTGCCTTCCTCATTTTTTAAGAACTTGTATCGCAATCAAAGGAATAATGGAACTAAAAGCAAACCAGCATTTTACCTGATGTATTTAAGAAGATCAAATGTAGTGCCTGTGAAAAACTGTATTATATAGCTCTGAATATCAAACCAGTTAACAGTTTGTAATCTTTCTGTTTTCTCAACACCACTAGCCTTTTCTGATTATAGCTGTTCAGTAACCACACTCTATAAACTGCATGCGCCTCCATAACCAACTGTTATAAACGTGACTAGATGATCTAACCCAGCTCTGCTACCAGTCAAAATCCTCCAAGATGCTTCTCCAATTCATTCCGTTTACTTGTTCCCAACCAGTTTCACCGTAGTATAATTGCATAGTGAAGTCAAGGAAGTGATATACGTCTACAAAAACATAGCGTCCACCTAAATTCTGGTCCATGTCCTGCTGTAGCCCTCAGTATCTCCATTATCTCCAACAACAATCATGAAGGTCTGTGTTTCCTCGTGTTCTCACACTAGACAATCGATACTCAGTGGAACTGGCATCTTCTTGCTGTAGGTGCAATTCACAACATCTCTGGAGTTCTGAAGTGAAATACGAAAGGCTCTTTGATGGGGATGAGAATCGTGAAGAACGAATCTGATTCCTTAATGGTTCCTTTAACGATTCTATTAGTGGTTTTAGGGAATAAATATTTGGAAAAAAGAAAAGAAATGCAATTCCATTGCCAAATGATATGATTTCGAAAATAAATGTATTATTTATTTAATAAATAAATGCAATCTAATAATTGGGCTTTATATTTTATCAAATATTACTGATAAACGCATAATGTTTGTTTTTAGCCACAAATTGTCATTGAAACAAGCAGTCAGCAAATACAGTACACCATAGTCATTGTACACTGTTTGCCCTGTTTTGGTTCACTGAAGAGATCCGACTCAATGGAGTCATTCTTTTAGGAATCGGACTACACTGATGTTGAGCTGTGTATTTTTGATTCATTAAAAGACGTGACTCAAAGAGTCGTTCGTTCGATAATCAGAGTACACTTTTTGGGCTTTACTAAAAAGAACTGATTCGAAAAAGTATCTTTTGGAAATTGGACTTCACTGGTCGTGCTAAATATTTTTGATTCAAGGTTTTTGATTCAAGGCCCTGGTTTGAAAAATCATTTGTTCGGGAGTCAAATTCCACTAGTGTGGATTCACTAAAAATAATCGACTTACATTCAGAATTTAGTAGTGGTGTTGCAGTGTCACCGAAGTACGATATTCGTTCTTTGTCGGCAGAAGAATGTACCTGTGAGAACCGTTAACGGAACCAAGTGAGTTTTAGGAGGTCCTCGAAAGAGATGTTTGAACTCTAGCCAACTAAAGGGTAGGATTCAAATATCGAGTGTGGACTCGAAGGACTCGAAAATAATAGTTTGCAAACCAGGACCATCAAATCCAACCCCAAGGAAAAGAGGTCTTCTAGCAATCAATAATATCCATAAACTGAAACATACAGCAAATGGTTACGATTAAAGTGTTTCCTCTTTGTTTAAACTTATTAATAAATATCTTAAGGATGTGCTGTACCACATTTTTTGGAAACAGATGTGATTGTGCGTATAGTCTGAGGACGTTCAACAAAGTTTTGCTAGACCCCTTCTGTTGAAAATGAACCAACACTGCGGCCCTAATCGTAAAGAAGACAATCGCGGTGGTTAGCGGGAAAGATTACACATGAATCTCTGGCGTGATGTTACAAGACCCCTTCAACCAGCTCCACCACTCCAAATCTTTATGTCCATCATCATCCTTCGTATATCCAACCCCATCTTGAGAGAAAACGTAACTATTTTACAAAGCGGCGATTTTATGAAAAAGTACGCAAGACGGTTCAGCTGAGGAAGTAGGCAGGTTGTGCGAAAATGTACAACCGTACCAATTCGCCGAAGCGTAAAATAGTTACGAATTGCCACGAGTGTTGGTATTTCATACAGCTCCATCTCACATCGCAGAATCACTGTATACATACTTACGTTTTAGATACAATCTAAAAAAAAATACAAAAAAATAAATAAAACCTTGTGCCTATAATACATTTCCTGAAGAAAACTTCATGTTGTATTGGTACCGGCTCCATAACTAGTTCCACGGAGCTTCTGTATTTGAGCTGTGAATGACTTTGTTTGCTTTTCGGTTCTTACTCTGAACTTTTTTCCTTGTTTTTTCTGTGTGTAGTGACATTGTCCCTTTCTCTTGGAGCCATTAGTGTCCACCTCCATTGACTCAATTACTAAAAGCAAGATGTGCATTTCCTATGCAACGAGAAATGAGAGAAAAAAAGAAACCGAAATAAAAGACGCTAATGCTGTACACCTCTGTGTCTGGCTTCATTCCTTCGCAGGTTCCAACTCATCGCCATCAAAAACAGCCTCGCTTCTCTTTATACGAGGCGTTTAGAATGAGTTACTGATGTGGATGGTTTGATGAGTACAAAGTGTGCAGTGTGTTGGGAGGCTTTAAGAGATGTTGTGTGTAATCCAGGCACTTTGTGGTTAGTTTGCTGATGCCAGCTGTCTGAGCACAGATGGAGGCCTGGGCCGCACTGCCGGCGTTCTCGCTCATATGCTGGTGTCTCGTGTTCATGCCTCGTTTGATGTTGAAGTGCCCCGTGGCCTGCTCTCTGAGAGCTGGTTTCGGCTCGAGGAAGTGGAACGAAAGCACGCTCAGCACACGAGCTCATCGATACCTTGAGAACGAAATAATATATAACATTACGTTTTAATCAGGAAGTGATGTAAACGTTTACTCTGAGAGCATTTAAGCAAATGAACTCTCGCAAAGAGGCAATTCAAATGGGAGTGGTTCAAAACAAGCCGCCATTATGCTACCGTGTCCTAAATGGTTGCCGGAGTTTATATGTTGTTCCGAGAGAATATCTGTTATATCTGCATCAGTGGAATCATAGTAACAGCATCAACAAATTCGTGGGACATCACGGTAAAGGTAACTATTTAAAAAATTTAATAAAATAAAATTCACTACTATATTACAAATACTACTTTACTATAAATTTACAACTATATTTCTAGTGTTCATTTCAACTACTATTATTTATCATTTATTCGTAACTATTTTTCCGAAATATTTTTTGTACTTGAAATAAAGCTGAAATAAAGTCACATAAAAATGTAATAAAAATTAAATAAGTTAAATAAGTATTGAAACTGAAAAACAGAAATGTTGCCTCGGCAAGTAACTAAAATAAGTTTACTTTGAAGTATTACAATTACTAAAATGAAAAATAAAAATAAAATAAATAAATAAATTAAAAAGCCAAATAGAAATATTAAAAAACAATTAATAAAAATGGCAAAAGCACATAACATGACTAAAGCTTAACTAAAATTTAAATGAAAACTAAAGCTAATTTAAAATATTAATAACAACTATATATAAATAATAATATAAATAATGCAAAACTCACTTTAATTAAGACATTAAAATATTTTTGAAAATAATTTGACTAAATCAAAGTATTTTAATTAAAACTGTTATTGACCAAAAAATCCAAGATATTAAAAACAATGCACTAAATTATAGATTTAAAAAAGGGGGAAACAATTTATTAATTTTAAAAGAGGCTAAAATGAATGACATGATAAATATTCACAAAATGTAAAGGACATATTCATATAAAACTATGACAACAGCAATAAATTATATAAAACAATTAACACTGCACATATATTACAGATGTGTTTGGAATCAGGTTTGTAAAATGTCTAAATTGGATATGAAGAAAACTGAAGAAGACTTGTTATTCTGGTTTCTACATAGCTCAGATCCCGTCTTTTTTTCTTCTTGTTCTTCTTGTTGTTTTATTGTCCCCCAGGCAAAAACCTCAGTCAGATCGCTTAGAAATGTAACACAATACTTACAATTTGAGGTATCTGTAGTACGAAAGTTATGCAACACGGTTTATTATTTAATGAGCAATAGTAACAATGATGCTATCCTTAGCAAACACCGCTAATACCCAACACTGTATTTTACAGCATACATATGTTTTGAAAACACACTATATGTAAGAAGAAAACGTAATGGCACCTAAAGAAAGAATTCCCGCTCTTTTACAGCACAGCTGACACAAAAACAATGCACTAAATTATAGATTTAAAAAAAGGGGGAAACAATTTATTAATTTTAAAAGAGGATAAAATGAATGACATGATAAATATTCACAAAATGTAAAGGACATATTCATATAAAACTATGACAACAGCAATAAATTATATAAAACAATTAACACTGCACATATATTACAGATGTGTTTGGAATCAGGTTTGTAAAATGTCTAAATTGGATATGAAGAAAACTGAAGAAGACTTGTTATTCTGGTTTCTACATGGCTCAGATCCCGTCTTTTTTTCTTCTTGTTCTTCTTGTTGTTTTATTGTCCCCCAGGCAAAAACCTCAGTCAGATCGCTTAGAAATGTAACACAATACTTACAATTTGAGGTATCTGTAGTACGAAAGTTATGCAACACGGTTTATTATTTAATGAGCAATAGTAACAATGATGCTATCCTTAGCAAACACCGCTAATACCCAACACTGTATTTTACAGCATACATATGTTTTGAAAACACACTATATGTAAGAAGAAAACGTAATGGCACCTAAAGAAAGAATTCCCGCTCTTTTACAGCACAGCTGACACATGACTGACGTGAACTGACTTTCATTTGCGGTCACAAGCGCCTTAATTAATGCAGGTTTGTGATGCCGTCACCCCGGCAGAGCTGCTGACCGTACCTCTACCTCTCGCTCACTTTCCCTGAGAAGTGGTGTGACAGTGAACTTGGATTCCCTCAGGGGAACGGTGCAAGCGAAGGATTGGGTTACAGGGCGAGAGACAATCCCGAGACGAAACCGCAAGAGGCCCCGTGAATAATGCACAAGCAACACAGGGCTTTGGGTTTCCTTGCCGGGATCGGCCCGTCGTGCGAGACGCGCACACACCTGATCCCACGAGGGGCAAAAGGTCAGTAGGTCAAGGCCTTCAGTGTGAAAGTCACTGCTACAGGAACACCTCAGGTGAACAGACATGTACGTAATCACTTTCTAGTATGCATACTTGTATGACACTGACAGTCCATGGTATTTGTATGACACTGACAGTCCATGGTATTTGTATGACACTGACAGACCATGGTATTTGTAGTAAAACTGTAGTTATACAAATGGTAATAAATACACCAAAAAACAAGGTTACTACACTTTTGCTATAATAACACCATGGTTCATTTTCGTAAGGGTGAAACTTCTTGTTTTTATTTCTGAATTAAAAGTGTGTTTTTACTACAGTGAATGTAGTGATGAATTATGACATATATAACTCTGTCATACTATAAATTACGTGTGTGCGTTTTCAATTTATTCCTATGGAAGTTGAGCTTAAACGCTCACGCAGTGCATTATAGGATTGAATGCAGCGTGGAGAAAGCATTTTGAGTGGCTGAGAGTGGCAAAAAGGTAGGGCATTCCTCGACTTTATGCAAATATTGAGCGAAAAAAGAAGAGGAAGAAACGCAAACAGGGTATGAACATAGTTTTCAGAGGCGTGCTCTGCCCTAAAGTTGACACGCCCCAAAGCAGTGGCATTGTAGAGTTGCCAGCGGCATTGAGCGCAGATTCGACGCTGTAGTGGAAACGCACCGTTAACGACTCAAGGAATCATTCATTCACACGATTCGTTCAAAACACTGATCAATAAGAAACAAAACAAGTAGCTGCCTTCATGAGCAAGTCATAGTTCATCTACCAATTCGTTCGAAATTCCTATTCGGCGAGGAACGACACAGTAGTCAGTACGTTTACATGGACAACAATATTCAGATTTTAACGCGATTAAGACAATACTCTGATTAAGAATCTACCACGTAAACAGAGATTTTTGATTACCTTAATCCGGCTAAAGTCATACTCGAAGTAAACACAAATCGAATGAAGATATGGAGTATTCCTATTTTAGTCACATTATCAAAGTGCAGTATAGACATGTATACGCCTTAATCCCACTAATACGTAAAATTAAAAATGAAACACCCAAAACTGTATATGGCATCATAACGAAGACGAACTATGTTTATATGTGAAATTCCGGAGGGGACGTCAGATGGCGTTGCGTGGGGACGTAATGACGTGTGCCATTAATCAATCTATGTACTATAACATGTAAAATGGGAATATGAAAGGAATATTCTAAAAGCAACTCATGTAAACACCTTAATCATAATATTGTCTTATTTAGAATAAGGTATATAATTAGATTACTAATGTCCATGTAAATACAGTCTGTTACTGTGTAATGAGTGACTAATCAGATTATTCATAAATCAATTTGTTCAAATGATTCATTCAGCAAAGAAACAAGTTGGACATCTTTATGAGCGAGTCATTGATTCATTCACTCAATTGATTCATTCAAACACAATGAACAAAACACCATTACTTTGTGTTTTGATTGGAGATACAGATATTATGACATAGATTATCTCTAAATAGAATTTGTTAAGCATTATATATAATATTAGTTTGTGAATTAAATTATTATAAAGTAATACAAAATGTTGGTTAGTGTAGCTAGGTCTATAATGGTCAAAAAACAAAAAATTAAGAAGGTAAGAAGATATTCTTAAAATTACTTTTTATTTCTAAAACTTAAAGTTAAGATGCAGTTGAAATAATTGTATTATTTTTAATATTATTTTAAAAATGAATTTAACTTATTTTTATGTATTTTATTTAAATACCTTTTGTAATGTCAAAATAAAATAAATATGAACAAATAAATAAATAATACTATATAACTATAACTATATTATTATTATTATAAGTATATTACTGTATATGGCTGTATGCAAACAGCTTCAGCCACCAGAAACCAGAATTTTACCTGGAAAATTGTTAAATCTGGTCATGTCAATACTGGCACAGCGGACAAACTTTATGAATGCATCGACTACGATTCCTTTCCTCTCTCTCCTCCTCCTCTCATATTTTGCAGGGTGTGCAGCCCAGCGCCTCATTAAAACCATAGATCATAAATTGAACACTGACTTAGAGGGGCTAATCTGGGATTTAGAAGCCATTCAGTGAAAAAAGATAATTAATTTCACTCACATTCGCCGACCACATACTGGGTGAAGAGCTTAGTGAAGATGCACATGAATTAGAGCAAGTCTTTAGAAAGTTCTAGGTAATCCCGTGCAAAACGACTTTGGGAACGGTGTTGTTGACATGGTTGACTGCGGCCTCCGAGCAGGACCGCTTCACACACATTAATGCCGTGAATGAACTGAATGCAGCGTAAAAAAGAGGCATATTGAAAAAATAACAATCCACTGCCCCGTGCTAAGCTGAAACTACATCCGTGACAATCATGAACAAGCAGCAATGTTTTCAGTGAGCACGCTGGTAGGGAAAAAACAACACTGATTATAACATTCATAACAACAATAAACGAAATGTGATGGAACAGGGCAAAAACATATCATTTTGCAACAATGCGAAACCATACAGTCATATAATTTTTTATGGCACTATATCCTTAAAGAATAGGAGGCCTGAGTGCAGACAGTTTTGTTGTTTGCAGGTTATTTGTAAGAAATATTTCTTTAGTTTTCTAGTATTTAAACACTCCTCAAATTAGTTAAATTAGAAGCATTATAGTAGTTATCTGATTTCAGAAAACTTTGTTTTCTTATTGTCTTGTTCCATTAGCAGATGTTTTCCTGTTTTAATGCACATCCTAACCAGGTATGATGTAACGAGATCCAATTATATTTTAAGTAGTTTGTCTCTCTGCAACAGGACAGAGTCACAGCCAATCAGAACATATTTGGGGGATTTAGGACCAATGAGATTGCAGTGTGGGCGGGGCTACATGCCTCAGCAGCATTAGGAACAGGTCAACAAAATGTTTTGTGGCTCATCTTAGTCATGGCTGGTTAGAAAAATTTGATATTTCTGGTCAGAAAAATAGATTTTTTTTTTTTGCGATATAACAGTTTATTGAACCTTTAGACAAAATATTCTTAAAAAATGTGCATATGTGTATTTTGTATCATATAGTACCATGTAGTAAGATATGAGAAATATAGCTCATAAGCCAGGAAGAAAAAAATACTATAATTTTATTCAAAGGCCCAAACTGAAACACACACACACACAATATTCAGTGCAAGTTGCTGATATTCATATTCTCAGAGAGAAAAAAATCTCATAGCTTGTAATGAAAATCAATGAGATCTTTATAGCAGTAGCTATAGCAGGCTATAAAATACATAAAAATATCAGTTGTCACTGCAATAATACTGTATTTCTTAGTAAGATGTGAGAAGATATTGGGTAGATAGATAAGATATAATTTATCGCTTGTCACTTTATTACCATTCATTTTATTGTATTATTTTATTTCTTACTTTCAAAAAGCCCTGTTTTTGCACTGTGGCTTACAATTACATCAGTTTTGAAGGATAAAAATATTAAGAAAAAGATTCATTTTAAATACTAAAGTGCACAATTATTTCAGGCAAAAATGTAAACTGAAAATGTCAGTGTACGTCTCGAACTTAAAAATGAGTGCAGTAGGCCACTGTGGCATTAAAATCTGGTCTCAGTTTAGTATTGACGACACAAATATTTCTCTCTCGAATGTTCCGATAGAACGAGTGATAACTGAAGTTCTGCTTGCGCACATAATCAGAAAAGAGGAACACTTGCTATTTGCGTTTCCACAAACCTTGAGCGTGAACTCCAGGGTGTCGTCATCCTGAAATCCAAAGCAGATGTCGCCTCACGACTGGATGAGCTGTTTTAAGCGATAGCGACAAAAACGTGTTTAAACAAGTGTAGTTTTTCTCACAGACAGAAAATGGAGTTCATTAAAATGGCCAGATTCGAGGCGACCTGAAGTTTAAATAAATACATTAGGAAAGTCTGAGGTTTGGCAAAAGCACTAACCCGAAGGGAGGCAAAAGCAGTCAAAGCTTATTTTTGTTTGTTTAAATTGCAC
Organism: Sinocyclocheilus grahami; assembly: GCF_001515645.1. NCBI lineage: Eukaryota > Metazoa > Chordata > Actinopteri > Cypriniformes > Cyprinidae > Sinocyclocheilus > Sinocyclocheilus grahami. The sequence goes on from NW_015505336.1 coordinate 693,185, forward strand.
TGTGGTGTTATATAAGATGGTTAAGTTCATTTCGGCCATGGGGGAGGTGGCGTCTAAAAAGTATTAATCATTGACGGCAAAGCAACAATTACACCTGTGCCTTTTGTGTTCGCCACACAAATGAAAGCTCCTGTCCCAAGTCCGTACTGCGTGTCTGGGATTACCGTGGCTAGTTAATCAAAGAGCTCTCGGCAGGACAGGGCAGGCCTCTCCGTGGCAGAGAAAAGTTCGCCCTGGGTGATAGCAAGCCTATTATCATATTATCGCCTCAGGCACTGCTATTAAACTGAAAATTGCAGACCAGGTTTTTAAAAAAAAAGGGACATTCATGTGGAGATCAGTGGAACAGCTTGTAGCCACTTCAGGCCTCTCTTGTCCGCAGCATTAGGAACAGGTCAACAAAATGTTTTGTGGCTCATCTTAGTCATGGCTGGTTAGAAAAATTTGATATTTCTGGTCAGAAAAATCGATTTTTTTTTTTTGCGATATAACAGTTTATTGAACCTTTAGACAAAATATTCTTAAAAAATGTGCATATGTGTATTTTGTATCATATAGTACCATGTAGTAAGATATGAGAAATATAGCTCATAAGCCAGGAAGAAAAAAATACTATAATTTTATTCAAAGGCCCAAACTGAAACACACACACACACAATATTCAGTGCAAGTTGCTGATATTCATATTCTCAGAGAGAAAAAAATCTCATAGCTTGTAATGAAAATCAATGAGATCTTTATAGCAGTAGCTATAGCAGGCTATAAAATACATAAAAATATCAGTTGTCACTGCAATAATACTGTATTTCTTAGTAAGATGTGAGAAGATATTGGGTAGATAGATAAGATATAATTTATCGCTTGTCACTTTATTACCATTCATTTTATTGTATTATTTTATTTCTTACTTTCAAAAAGCCCTGTTTTTGCACTGTGGCTTACAATTACATCAGTTTTGAAGGATAAAAATATTAAGAAAAAGATTCATTTTAAATACTAAAGTGCACAATTATTTCAGGCAAAAATGTAAACTGAAAATGTCAGTGTACGTCTCGAACTTAAAAATGAGTGCAGTAGGCCACTGTGGCATTAAAATCTGGTCTCAGTTTAGTATTGACGACACAAATATTTCTCTCTCGAATGTTCCGATAGAACGAGTGATAACTGAAGTTCTGCTTGCGCACATAATCAGAAAAGAGGAACACTTGCTATTTGCGTCATGCCTCAGCAGCATTAGGAACAGGTCAACAAAATGTTTTGTGGCTCATCTTAGTCATGGCTGGTTAGAAAAATTTGATATTTCTGGTCAGAAAAATAGATTTTTTTTTTTTGCGATATAACAGTTTATTGAACCTTTAGACAAAATATTCTTAAAAAATGTGCATATGTGTATTTTGTATCATATAGTACCATGTAGTAAGATATGAGAAATATAGCTCATAAGCCAGGAAGAAAAAAATACTATAGTTTTATTCAAAGGCCCAAACTGAAACACACACACACACAATATTCAGATTGCTTTGCCGTCACTTAGTTTGAACGTTTTTTTATTTTATTTTTTTTGCTGCGTCTCTTTCTTTGATTTTCTTGAACTCTCATCGTCTGTGTCTTTGGCTCGTGTCAGTTCTGTCAATTGGAAGAATTAGATGTGCTGTCTGGCATAACAGCGGGTCAGTGCTCTGGCCAAATCCTAAAATAAAAGAGCACTTCTGCCATTACAGCCTCTCCAGCTGTCTCATATCAAAGTTAAAAAGAGGTAAACTCTCAGTAGAAAAGTGCACAATACTCCAATGAATTCCCTTATGAACATATAGGTTACGTGGTAACATTTTATTCATTAATATATATAGCCTACAAAATAATATACTGATAAAATGCATATAAGCCATATTGAAAAAACACTTCAGCACATTTAGCAATGTTGGGAATGTTACTTTGGAAATGTAATAGGTTACAGATTACAAGTTACCCTATTCAAAATGTAAGAAGTAGAATAACTGATTACATTTTATTACTTTTTGATTACTTTTCTAAATTTCTAATGAATGTTTTCAATTGTTATTCATTTTCAAACATTTAAACCATGCAGCATTAACCTTTCAGTACTCAACAGTTGGCTAATTACTATCAGACTTTTCAAAATCCTCCTTCACTTGAATTAAGATTATAATGATTTAATTTTAAAGCACACCCACCACAAAATCAGACTTTAGCACGTATTTTTACTTTGATTTTGTTCAGATTTTTTATTTTTAAATTTCCAGCACTGGAATGTATTTTTCTTACTCGTCATGGTGGCAACTCTCATGGTTGTAGCCTAAAGATTTTAGCGGCAATGTGGCTTGATGTAGTTGGGAGATGTGCTGCACTGCAAATTCAAACAAGAGAACCAATCAAAAGCATCAGAATAGCATCGCTTTAATAAACGGCCTTTAAATGGCAGGAGGCATTGTGCACATCAAAAACAGGCAAAGCAAATTAATATTATCCAACATATCCTAGCTTTTTGCAGAGAATATTCAGATGTAACCCACTTTGTAATCCTTAACTTTTTCATAAGTAACTGTAATTTAATTAACATTTTTTCTTAGTAACTGTAATGGATTACAGTTACATTTATTTTGTAAGTAAGTCAGTTGTTTGGGAATCACATTGGTTGTGCTGTATGTTTTTGATTTACTACATAGAACTGACTCTAATTAGAGTCATTCGTTCAGGAACTGGACTACTCTGTATTCCATAAAAATATGCTAAAATTGGAAGAGTAGAATGCTAATATGCCGTTTCAAATTTAACGTGTCAGGGAGTAGTACGGAAATCGTTCATACAAACTTTTATCACACTTGTCTCTTTACTTCTCAAATAATAACACTTCAAACTCTAACATTTTCATATCTGCTTAGTAGCTTTGAAATTAGTGCTTTGTTTATTTTATATTTTATGACTAGCGAACTGTTTTCTCTTAACTGAGGATTTGCTGCAATGCAACTAAACTAAAGTACTTTCCATTATTTACTTCTGAAAAGCACATCTATATTTCATCCAAACAGTGATTTATATTGTATGTGGCCCATCACATACTACCATATCCCTTTGCCAAATGCCTGGCATTTGGATTTCGCAGTCCCTCATTGGATAAATTACCCGGTTTCTGGTCAGTGTATCACACATTACTTGAATAATACCCCTCAGAGGAGTCCAGTATTGAGTCCAGCCCACTAATGTGATACATGAATAGGCATGGAGGCATCCACACCTCCCCTGGCCACGGCTAAAGCGGAGGTAACAAAGCCCAGGGTGATGGAGGGCCCAAACCACGCCTGGCCCCATAATGAGCGGGTAATTAGTGAGTGGGATTACAGCCCTGCCGTCCACCGAGAAATTAGCATTAATCAAAGAGTTGGTCAGGAGGAGAGAAGTATTGGTCACACCGGGCTCTGATGGTCCTGCTGGACGCTGAATGGCAATGAGTCGCCTAAGGCACGGACGCAGCACGAGACCCTTTAATTGCCACCAGTGTTTTAGAACCGTGGAGACAATCAATGGCTTCCCATTGCTTAATGGCGCTTGGATGAGGAGAAAGGGGAAAGTGTGAATGCTGGCAGGTGCTGAGGCCCAGAGAACGGACTTCGGGGAAACATGACCTCACTCGGTTCTCCATGTGCTGTGCGTTTGGTGAATAATGCGGCCGGTTATTTGTGTGAGTTTAATATTTGAGGCATGACCTCGGCTGGAACCTTTCAGTGATTATTATTCTATCTCATGCTCGCTTTTGGGATGTAACAAAATTCATCTGTAGTGAAGTGTCCTTATGTAAACCTATTGGTGGTAATCCGTGAGGCGATTTCCATCCAGTGGCCACCGAGTTTTGAAGTAAATGTTGCAACGTTTTAGCAGCTGTTTTATGAATCAACACAGCAATTAAGGCTCTGTCGCATACTATTAAAGGTGAGGTCACATTAAACGATATTAACGGGCAAAAGGTCCACTGTCTATTTTTCAATGGTGTAGCGATGCATGAAGCGCAGCTCGGGTGACAAAAATCTTGGATGCTTATTAAAATGACTGGATTTCGGCCATGAAAATTTGCTGAACATGTAAATGTGAGCACTGCTTCTAAACTGTGCAGGATACGTTAGCTCCTATAGTTGCTTTTTAGTAATTTTCTTGCTGTTTAATTGAACTGTGTTGCCTGGGCTGAAAATGTGTGTCACACTAGACATCTTCTGTGTTTACTCCCAACAGAATCCCTCAAAAAACTCACACCAGCGTGAGCCGCTGCAGTCCAGCGTCTGGCGGTTTGTGTATGTGTGTTTCCCTTGATTTATATGTGGATGACCCACAGAACGTCAATTTCTCCAAGACGCTGTATATTTATGCATGCTTTTAAAACCCCAACCCAGCTTGAAAGTAATTATGTCCGCTTTGGGTGATATTCCAGCGAGAAGGGATCCCTGCTGCGGTCAGTCTGGATCCAACCTGAATCCAGTCCACTGTAAACACAGCAGAAGAGCACAAGATATCCATCTATCTGAATGTCTACTCCCTTATGCCACCAATCTTAAGCTATAGCTTAAAAAATAACATGCTTAAAATGTCAGAAATTGGTCTCCTGAGAGACCACAGAGGTCTCCGTAGACCAAAAAGTCAAGGTTTGGCAGGTTATCATGATACTGTAAGCCATGTTGCTATTAAACAGTTGGGAAAAGCATCTTTCTCCATTCAGAATATTATATACTATATTATATTATATAATATTATATATACAGAATAGTATAGTAATTTGTATGAATTAGTACGAATTCGCTGTGAGGTTGGATCATCTCCTATTGAGATGAATGTGAAAGCAAACAGATAGCTTTTTCCTATAGACCGCTCTGCTGCAATGTTTTTTTTTTTTTTTTTAATAAATCTTGT
>NW_015505336.1:699952-718382 GCF_001515645.1 Sinocyclocheilus grahami
AGACAGACAGATAGACAGATAGACAGATAGACAGATAGATAGATAGATAGATAGATAGATAGATAGATATCTTTTATAGAAAGGGTCAAGTGAAAAACAGAACTTCAGACATTATGACAAATTAGATGTAGTTAAATGAAATATATATATATATATATATATATATATATATATATATATATATATATATATATATATATATATATATATATATAATCATAAAAATATGACTATATGTATAGAATTTATACATATAATTTCCTTATATGTATAACTTTCTTACGTTTCTTAGGTACGCCTACACACACATATATTATAGAAAGGGTCAAGTGAAGAAAAGAACTGACAAATTACATATAATTAAATAATTTTGAACATAAACATGATTGAATCTTCAAATCATGTGGCTTATTTATTTTTGTTTTGCTTTTCAGAAAAGCGCCCCTGATTTTCTTCAGAGCAGACTAGTAGAAAACACTTTGGTTTTCTCATCAGCAAATGAAAGAACTGAACTAATAATATCTTCTGAATATCTTCTTCTGAGCCTGAACTGGTTTATGAGTGGCCTCCAACTGTTTCCTGATAGCTGTGTTGGAGCCGCACAAACCTGCGTTTAACGCCTCTTCACCGGCCAAGCGATCTTCGCAATGAGCCTACTGTGATCCCCGGGACTCATTTCAGCATTTATCTTATTAACAGGAGCCATTCACATCTTTTCAGCCTTACTCATTGTTTCTTGTCTCTTCATTGCATTTCATCAGACGGATGCCAAATGCTTTAAAACACAAACCATTAGCGTTTGCAATGATCCAGGATAGTGACTCACAGCTCTCAGTGTGAGCTGCATCTACAAGGACGGATATCTGAGAGAGATTAGAGAGGCATAAACCACACATGTACAAACTCACGAACCCCAAACCTGCGTGTAAACTCACATGAAAAGGTGCTGCTGAACAGGTGCTGTTCATTTCACGCAGACTGCCCTGTTTTAAGTGGATTGGCAGACACGGAGCGGATTACATCCAATACCCAGATAAGACTCTTTCCTCGTCAACTTGAGTTGGGGTCTTACATGCGGGCTTTCTCTGTGTGCGTGCATGGAGGCCTCGCGTTGAGCCATTACGGTTATGGTTGTACAGCTGATTATGCTCGCAGACATTATTCTGAGACTGTACAGCAAAGATACGGGCGGTTCACATGACATATCACAGTGGTGACAGCCGTAAGCTGTGGTGTCACATGCTGAAATCTATGCAACACAATAAACTGCTCAATAAATTAATAGATATTTACATTTTCTAAAGAAAATATGTGGTGTTTGCACATATTAACATACCAGCATGATGTTAAGGTTGTTTTCTAAGGCGCATTTATGTGCTCGAGTCTTTCCTGAATTGAGAGATTATATATTGAATATTTATTTATATTTAGATATATTTATATTTACAAAATAGTAAAATAGAATGTATAACTATAATTTTTTAATTATATATATATATATACTGTATATATATATATATATATGTATATATATATAATTTAAAATATATTTTTAATTTAAAATATATATTTATTTATTATATTATTAATATTATAATTATTTAAACAAATATTTACTATGCTATAAGACTGCTTAAGTAAATTGGCAGAAGCAAAAAAAGTTATTAAACATCGAAACGAAGTGACCAATCAAACTAAGCCTCAGATAAAAAAAAATGTTATGTTTTAAATTTTACATAAAATATATATTTAAATCTTATAAAATAGTAATATAATTACAAAAATATAAAAATTATATTGTAAATAAAAATATTGCAAATATATATATATTTTTTTTTAATAGATTTTTTTTTAAATAACAATCAATTTAGTGATATAAATATTATAAGATACAGCTATGGGGGAAAATCTCTGGATTTATGATTTATAATTATGTGTTTGAGTAAAACGTAATTTTTGTTTTATTCTGTAAACTACTGATGACATTTCTTCCAAGTTTGAATGAAATTTAAAGGGGTCATATGATGCGATTTTAATTTTTCCTTTCTCTTTGGAGTGTTACAAGCTCTTGGTGCATAAAGAAGATCTGTAAAGTTGCAAAGACTAAAGTCTCAAATCCAAAGAGATATTCTTTATAAAAGTTCAGAGTCAGCCACGCCTAGCTAAAATGACTCATTCTAACAAGCCCCCACATGTCTACGTCACGATGTGGGAAGATTTGCATAACGCCGCCCAAATGTTCACGCAAAGAAAGAAGGCGTAACTTTTATTTTCGCTGTAGTTTGTTGCCGCCGCCATTTCGTGAAGGCACTGTGTGTTTCATTGTGAAAGCGAAACTACTTTGTTTGGTCTTCCAAAAGAGGACGATATCCGCTTCGTCATGCCTGGAGCTGATCCATGCTGGTCGCTGAGGAAATACAACAACTTTGCGCTGTGGATCACTGGATCAGCTTTCACTGCGGACGAAGTGGACTCCAGCCCGGGGTCGTCACATGTGGTTGCCGCAAGCCCGCCGGCCGCGCCGTTCTCAAGCCCGCCGACCGCCGCTCACTCTTGCCCGCCGTGTGTTTCATTATGAATGCGAAACTACTTTGTTTGGCCTTCCAAAAGAGGACACAAATAGAAATCAGTGGTTAAGTTGTATTTACAACACTGTTCCAGAACAGTTCAACCCAAATATTCAGATGTGTGCAGCACATTTTATGGAGGACTGTTTCCTGATCCTGGGAGAGTAGACTACAATGCTGGCTGTTCTGACTCAAAGACTGTAAGTACGTTTTTCATATTTAAAGGATTTGCCACTGATGATTCAAACACGAATTTTGAGCAGTGTAGAGTAGCGCTTGTTGTTTGTCATTTCTCCGATCACAAATGCAGACATGGTTTTATGTTTACGCGTAAAAAGACAGTATAAGTCATTGTAATCAGTAATTATGTTCCCACTGGATGCAACGAATGCCTCGTTTATAATGGGTTTGAAAGTTTTTGTCTCGTCGCTCCGGCCGGGAGAAGGCATCACAGTATGGTGAGGGGCGTAACATTTCCGTCACACGCTTGAGGTATTCGGTCAATCACAACGCACTGGATAGCTGGCCAATCACAGCACACCTCGCTTTTCAGACCGATGAGCTTTGTAAAAATCGACGTGTTTCAGAAAGGCGGGGCATAGAGGAGAAACAATAATGTACAGTATGTGGAAAATAATGTGTTTTTTTAACCTTAAACCGCATAAACACATTTCATTACACCAAATACACAAAATAATGTTCTTTTTAGCAACATCATATGACCCCTTTAAATGACAAATGGTCAAAATAACAAATAAGATGCCATGTTTTTAGACATATTTCTATTAATTTTTAGACAACACAATACCGATTACTTTAGAAGAGTTAAGAAATCAATATTTGGTGGAATAACCCTGATGAAAATGTGACCAATTGTCATTTTCTGAAAATAAATAAATAAATAACTCGAAATGACAATGTTTTTATTTGAATTTTGGAAGAAACGTTATCAGACCTTTATAAAAATAAAACAAATATTAACATTTTACTCAAACCCATACCTAGTAAATCCAGAGAAACTGAGAATTTTCAAGTGGTGTTTTAATTTTTCCATGTACATAATTTAAAAATTACACTTTTAATTAAAATTAAAGTATAATATTTATAAGTTAAATATTTGTTTTTATGGTTTAAATATTTAAATGATATAATTTATTAATATTATATTTACATATTTGTCAGGCTGCAGGCCTAAGTGAACTGCCAAAAAAGTAATTAAAATGCAATACCTAAATAGCAATCATTCAGAAAGAAAGAAATCATTTATAAAACCATTAGCCCATTTTATTGTGAGCCCCACACAATGTAGGTTATTTCCGGTTTTCCTCTCCTTTGGCTAATGCAGGCCAAACCTGACCCACACACAATCAACCCTTCTGGAACACACCGAGCTCTCCGAATCCCAGGCGGTGCCCGTGCTCCCTGGCAGGGAAGCAGAGCATCAGCTGAGAAACTCACGGCTGAGCCAGCTTGAGAATATTGGACCGGCTTATCGGGTGACACGCCAGCGCCAAACGTGAAAATTAAAATAAAGGATTAGCGGAGGGGGGCTGGAAAGGTCTGGCCTCTATATTTATTTATTTTTCAATCACCATTTCGTGAAGCCTGTCACCTTATCATTAATTCCTCTTGACACTTTCGGTTCCAAGCGACACAACTGTAATTTCATGGGCTTGTGTAACCTGGGTAGGCATGCTGGGGGTGGGATGGTGGAGGTGGGGCGGCTGTAGATGTGTGTGCGTGTGAATAAAGGCCTTCCTCTGCCAAGATCAGAGCGAGTGGGTGTCACTTTCACTAACAAACATGCTCAGGATGACAACATGAATGTATTTGAATAATTAAATATAAACTTTTAGTTGTTTCAAATGTTGTTTTAAAGCCAACATGAAACCATTTAACTTTCGTAATCTGACACGAAAAGGATATTTAGAGATAAAAACATAAAAGACGAGACTTTATGGACTTATATTTGCAACCGTGGTGCCATCAGCCAATCAGCTACAGTCATTAGTCACATGACACTGATTACACTTTGATAAAAGATCACAAAGACAAACATTTCTCTCTTTAGAATAATGTGCACTGATGAATCATACACAATAAGACCAGGAACTGAATTAACAAAATAAATAGGGTCATTTTTGATTTCATATCGACTTTTAAGGATGACCAATGTAGTCTGGATGAGGTCTTGGAAAATTCATCTTGGGTAAGTGGATTACTCTGAATGTCAGATTGCATTTACATCACTGTTTAGTTTGAAATAAATGTAAGAGGCAGCTAAGCCTTACAAAAAATACTGTGGCTGTACCATGATAATACCATTATACTTTAATTTATAAACCTAGGCTTATAGGCCAAACCACAGAAAGACGTAACACATTTACCTCAGAAAAGCTAGGCTACATACACACACACACACACACACACACACAGCTTTTCTGAGGTAAATGTTGTGACATTATTTACAAGCTGTTTTACTGACGTCTTTGGTTTTCATTTGGACAACAAACTCTGAAAAAACATATAGGCTATAGATATTCTGTCATTTTTGTCAAAATTCTGTCTTTTTGCGGGATATAAATGAAAAAAAGTCAATTGCAAGAAATAAACTTGCAATTCTGAGAAAAAAGTCACAATTGAGAAATATAAACTCTGACTTTATTTCTCACAATTCTGGCTTTATAAATAGTTTATATCACGCAATTCTGACAAAAAAGTCAGAATTACCTGTTTATATCTCACATTTCCGACTTTATTTCTCACAATTGTGAGATAAAAAGTCAATTGCCCTTTTTTATTTTTCATTCAGTGACGGAAAAAAACATCCAGCGAGTAATCTAGAGCCAGTACGCGATGCGAATATGTGCTTCGCTTTTGGTGTGCACACACCATGTTCACGCACGTGAACCTATTCTCTCTTCCGCTTTACTACTAGTTATAGCACGAAACAGTAATAATAATAATAATAATAGTTCATAATTTATATAGCGCTTTTCTAGGCACTAGGCATTGTCAGGGGGTATCTCCTCATCCACCACCAGTGTGCAGCATCCTCCTGGATGATGCGACGGCAGCCATAGTGCGCCAGAATGCCCACCACACACCAGCTTATTGGTGGAGAGGAGACAGAGGGATGAAGCCAATCAGTAGATATGGGGATTGTTAGGAGGCCATGATGATCAGAGGCCAATGGGCAAATTTGGCCAGGATGCCGAGGTCCCACCTCTACTCTTCAAGCAAAACATCCTGGGATTTTTAATGACCACAGAGAGTCAGGACCTCGGTTTAACATCTCATCCAAAGGACGGTGCTTGTTGACAGTATAGTGTCCCCGTCACTATACTGGGGTTTTAGGACCCACACAGACCACAGGGTGAGCACCCCCTACTGGCCTCACTAACACCTCTTCCAGCAGCAACCTAGTTTTCCCATCCAGGTACTAACCAGGCTCAGCCCTGCTTAGCTTCAGTGGGCAACCAGTCTTGGGCTACAGGGTGATATGCCTGCCGGCCATAACTACAACTTACTGAAGTGTATCATGTCTGTTGTAATCACCCAGTTAAAGTTTCAGAAAGAAAAGAAAAACATTAATAAAACGGCTTGTTATAATGTTACATTTACCTCAGAAAACAATGTATGTGTGTGTGTGTACCAGAGTATGTGAGCGGAGCGGAGTGATTTTGCCTGGAGCTAGGAGTGGATTTTTTGAAAGTCGGAGCATTGAGGTTTTCACTCACTCCGAGAACGCTCCGCTACCGCTCCGTCACGAGCACAAATTATGCCAACTCGTGCATTAAACATAATTAGTTAGGTTGACAGATATGTGGATCACATATGAAGGTTAAAATGGCGATGGACAAGTGCGGGAGGTTAAAGCATGTTGTAAATTGTACAGTTTGTTAATCTCCACTCGAAAAACTAATGTGCTGCTACATTGCTGTACACGGACAGAACACATAAGCTCGCACATAACGTACAGAATTAAGAAAATTTGGTCAACGCTGTCCTGTTATCAGCTTAAAAACGGAAAAGTTACAGCATATTCTTTCTGTTTCTGAAGTAACTACCCTCAGCTTCGCCATAGTAGAGAGACATTGCATAGACAAGTAAGCTAAGCGAGTTAAGCAGTCATTTAATATGGACTTGGGCTAATTGTAGTGTTCCAATAAACCATGTTAAAACTATTCTTCTAGTATTATGCATTTATTTTTCGTTTAATATAATTTCTGAACAGAACTTTGATTTTTCAAGCATAGTGATATAATTTAGCCGCGGAGCGGTGTTTCTGCGAGGAGTGGAGCGGGAGCGGGAAATGGTGAACCCGGAGCAGAGTGATTATCGAATGCTTGGAGCGTGGAGGGGAAATTTTTGCCGCTCCACTCCGCTCCACTCCGCTCACATACTCTGTTGTGTACATGTCTTTCCGCAGTTTTCTTTAGACAACAAACCTTGAACTTGTCCAAAACAAAACAAAAAACATGGTCCTACTTATGTTCTGTGCTCAATAAATCCCTTAAGTACTTGTAATACTTTTTTGTAAACATAATGGTAATACAGTCAGATCATTGTTTAAACTCTAAACCAATCAAAATGTAAACAGAACAGCAATGTGTTGTGACTGCAGTACTGCAGCGCTCACAACAGGCCTGACTCTAAAAACCCCACAACCTTGACCTGCATCCCACCGGACTGATCAGAGTCATGTAAGAAACGTGTGGAAAGATAGAAAATGAGAGTTAGAAAGAAAAGAAAAAAGGAGACCAGGAGAAGGTGAGGACACTGGACTCGCATACCTCCAGCACAGGAAGCTATTTATCATAACATGCTAGGGAGATATTGGCTCCATACTGAACCAATTAGAGCCAGGGCCTGTTTCATCATACTTCATAACCTGGGCTGTGGGGTTTTGGAGCGTGGTGCGGCACAGTAATTGAATTTTGATTAAACACACATGACGCGTGACCCTGAATAGCTGCGAGTGCTGGACCTGAGTTTGCGTGGGTTCTCCCAGCCAAGAACTTGGCCAAAAAAACAGGATGTACTTTAGAAGAAATGGGGAAAGGTGGGGGGAGGAGTGTAAAATGTTTGTAAAATCAGGGGCAGCTGGCGAACAAAGATTTCTCTATGCTGCTGTGGCGTCTCCATCAGCGAGGATGAGCTCTGCCCACGCCGCCGGGGTGTTTGACTCAGAGGTGAGACAGCGCAGTATGCCAGCGCCATGAATCTTCTCTGCCGACGTGCTGTGTCCACAGCTTCATTGCAGTGGGGCTGTGCGGGGTGACAGGAGACGATGACTGACTGCGTTTCTGCTGAGTCATAGACTGCGTCGAGAGCCACGACACGGTACTCGATTCATTTCTAGCAGGCCACGCACACACACACAGTGAGGAGCCAAGCAGATTAGCTTACAAGACCACGCTTGGACTGAAGGTCACACACACACAGTCTTCGTAAATGGTGACAATTGGGAGTCTGGTCTGTTCGTGTGTGTGACCTGCACTTGTTTTTGCACAATAATCAAAAACTAAGACTGTTTTGACACCATCAATCCATCCAAATGAGGCAGATGTCTCTGTAACGCAAGAGGTTATGCGCGCAATTTGACACCGTTGAAGAAGAAAGTAATTTTAACTGATTGCTTTTGCTCTCATGAGAAATTTAACCATGTTTTTTATTTTTTTCTTGGATTCTTGTTGCCACATTTAGAGCAAAAAATACATTTAATTTTGAGATAACATTTAAAATAAGAAATGAAGCCAGAATTGTGAGATATAAAGTCACAATTATGAGGAAAGAAAGTCACAGTTGTGAGAAAAAAATTAATTGAGAGTAGCATTATGAGAAATAATTTATAAGTGACAAAAAGTAGCAATTACAAGAAATATACTAGTTGCAATTTTGGGATATAAAGTCACAACTGTGAGAAAAAGCTGCAATTTAAATTAAAACTAAATTAAGAAGTGAAGACACAATTGTGAAATATAAATTCACAATTATGAAAAATAATGTCACAGCTAAGACACGTACAGTTGTAATTAAGATGATAACATCACTATTGTGCGAAAAGAGTTACAATTTGGAGAAATAAAGTCACAAATAAGAGAAATAATTGTGAATTTGTGAAATATTAAGTATTTATTTAAATGAGCTATTATGAAAAATAACTGCAATCTTGAGGAAAATAGTCAGGGAGGAGTTGAAATTATGATAAAGTAGAAATTGCAAAAAAAAAAACAGTTACGAGAAAACAGTCCTTGCAATTTTGGCATATAAAGTTGCAATCTAAGAGAATAAACTAGAAATTACGAGAAAATGTCACAATTGAGAGAAATTGACGTTATTATGAGATAAAGCATAAATTACAAGTTAAAGTAGCTATTACCAAAATTGATTATACATGTGACATTTAAAGTTGCAATAAAAAATAACGTATAAATTTTTTTTTTACTCTGAGGCAGAAACAGGCCTCCATTTATTTTTATTAGCACATGCAAAGCTTTGATCAGAAAGCGTTTATCAAGGAGCCCAGAAATTTGTTCATCATTTTCTTTACAGGCTGTCGAGAGTGACAAGGACAGCTTGCTTGGCACAGTGTCAACCAGAAATGCTTGTCAATATCATGAGTGTATGAGCGCTCCATTCATGATTGCATCTGCACTTCAATGCACAAACACGTTTAGAAACGAGAGAGAGACCGAGAGAGAAGTGGTGATTGCAGGGCAGGGGTTTCTTGGTGATCACATTTCAAGACTGTTGAATTCTGGGAATGGAGCAGATATGCTGCACTCACTGTGGGATTTCGCAGCTGTGGACCTGTCCACATCCTATCATGTCAAACACATACAACATTACGGCTAGTGGCCCCAAAAAGAATTTGGACATTTAAACCACACTTAAAAATGTCTAAATGTCATTAGATTTTAAGCACTGTTGTCAATTTGAACTCAAGTGTGGCTTAAATGTTAAGATACTTTTTGGGGCCATTAAATTACCTCAGAAACCTCCATTTAGACTTACACAAAACCTTACTTGCCCCATGATCTCAGCTATTTCCTGTTTGCGCTATTTAGTGTCATCTTGTCTTGAGAGTCTCTGTGTATCAAACCTCTCAGGTGGACAGAAGGCAAAGACTCAAAGTTCAGCCACAGGCCTTTGACATTTCAAGTCATTTTTTTCTAACATGACCATCTACCAAACAATTTAGCTGCTAAATCGCTCATGTAGTGCACTGTATGGAGTGTCAGCCATTTTGTTGTCTGATTTGTAAATTATTTAAATGCTGTAAGCACTTAATTTTCTTATAGAGTTCACTCTTTTATGCACAATCCAATGGGAAAAAGACTGCTAAGCTCAAATAAATAGATATTATTAAATACAGACAAAGATCTGTTCAATCATCAAATCATCCCTAAAACCAAAGCATGAAGTTGCATATGTAATGAACTAAACTATTATTGCAATTTTACACTACAAGATACGCATAGAGCACCTTTTCTGCTGCACATTTTCACCAGACACCACATTAGGTGCGTTTCCATTACAAATTTGCGCAAAACTTTTGCGATATTTTATAAATGTTGATTAAAAACTATTGCAAAATAATGGCGTTTCCATTAACCGATGTTATGCGACTAAAACAAAAAAAAATGTCAAGTCATGGCAACAGATTTCGGTAGGTTAACATATATTGCAGCCACCGCACTAGCCATTATTTTTAATCGAAGTAGATGTAGACGTGTATCTTTAGTGAAGCAGTGCGGAGAGCCGCAGCTGCTATAAACACAAGCAGAAATAAATAAATAGTGTAAATAAGGGGTTATTCAATCATTAATGGCAAGAAAATACCTTTATACTTGAGAGCAGCCACATATGAGGTGTTTCTTGGAGGTTATAGTGCATTAAAGAATGATCATGTTTCCTTTGCAGTTTTGCGATATATTCCTTTTATCGAATTGCCTGATACAAGCATAAAAACTTTTTAGCGATATATGGGAGTTTTTGCGAAATTGACATGTTTCCATAAGGCATATTTTCAATTTGCAATTTCAATTTGCGCAATTTAAAAAGGGTTAGTTCACCCAAAAATGAAAAATTCTGTCATTAATTACTCACCCTCATGTCGTTCCAAACCCGTAAGATCTCCGTTCATCTTCGGAACACAAATTAAGATATTTTTGATGCATTCTGACAGCTCTCTGACCCTCCCTTATGGCGCTTTTCCACTGCGTGGTACGACTCGGCTCGGCACGGCTCAGTACGATACGGCACAGCACGGCACGGCTCGGTTTGCGTTTCCACTGCAGTTCAGTACCGCTTTAGTGTGGGCGGGATTATTCACGTCATTATAGTTGCGCCGCCTCTATTGCCGCGTCTCCTGAAAAACGTTTTCATTCCGTGTCGCCCCATCAAGCTCTCGCTGGATCCGCTCCTCTGCTATCAACGAGAGGAACGTCTGTACTTCCTCAACAGACAACGAAACAGCCACTTTTTGGTATGCTGATTTAAATCTAGCGGTTCTGTTGTATTTGTGTCGCAAGTTCAGTGACGCAGGTAGTGACTATTCTCTCCGGCCAATCCGTGATCAGCAGAGTTTACACGTCACGTTTTGGTAACGGTACGGTTCACTTGGAACCTCAACAGAGGTGGTACTAAAAAAAGTACCAGGTACTGTACCCAGTGGAAAATCCCCCAAAAGTGAACCGTGCCGAGCCATACCATACAGTGGAAAAGCGCCAATAGACAGCAAGGTAATTACCACGATCAACGTCAAGAAATTTAGCAAGGAGATCGGTAAAATAATCCATGTGACATCAGGGGTTCAATCGCAATATTATGAAGCTACGAGAATACTTTTTGTTCGCAAAAGAAAAAAAAACTACTTTATTAAACAATTCGTCTCCTCCGTGTCACCTTAGCGCCATTTTGGAGAATATCCACTGAACGCAAACAGCGTATGTTGTTTGGTGTGGTGCGGCTGACACAGAACAACATACGCTGTTTGCGTTCGGTTTACCGATTTCCTTTCTACGTTTCTGGACGTTGATCGTGGTAGTACCCTTGCTGTCTATGCAGGGTCAGAGAGCTGTCAGATTCAAAAATATCTTAATTTGTGTTCCGAAGATGAACGGAGGTCTTATGGGTTTGGAATGATATGAGGGTGAGTTATTAATGACAGAATTTTCATTTTTGGGTGAACTAACCTTTTAAGGGTAATGAAAATGCAGCTAGTCACTCATTCATTTTGTTCTCTTCTTTCCCCATAAAATGCACTACGTGGCATGCACCATACTGGAAATAGTGAACGAGAGAAGGAATAAGTGATTTTGGACCCATTTCCCCACCTGATGCAGCTGCATAAGGAATCAATGTGGTCTGCAATGCAGGATTATTTCACCCCTCCTTTGGGAGTTTGTTGTTTTTGGACGGGTAAAAGAAAGGGAGCACCCCACGCCTCAGAGCTGTTTCCTCCTCTTAATTTTTCTCCATCTCAAAGGGCCCGAGAGCGGGAGAGGGAGAGATGGAGGTTGCACCTATAAAACACCAGGGCCGGATGAGGAATGGCCTCCTCCGCACTGAGGGAGGGTGCAGTCCCAGAGCTGCTGCTTTCTCTTGTGGGAAGTGCACTATAAATCTCTAGTCTCTTATCCGGCGGGTCTATTGATAAGCCCTGCACTGCTGGGGAACAAGAAAAGAGCTTGAGAGAGGAGGAGAAAAGAGGTACCAGAAAGGGACAGAGGGGGTTAGGAAAACATTTTGCACATGAATCACTTTTTTCTTTTATATTAAAAGATCAAAGTTATCTTGTTCTCCATTTTTAAGGAGACATTTAACAACTCTGACAGCTGTATGACATGATATACTTAATCTAAACCCATTCAAACTCTTAGCGGTGCATTGTTATTATTGCTCATACTTACGGTTAAGGGTTTTCAAATCCCTAATCTTAAGTAGCAAACTTCAGGGCCTACCTCACATGAATGATGCTTCAAATTGAACCATGCGGTTGCTTTTCAAAGTGACTGAACATCTTAAAACTGTGCGAATCCTCGCTGTCCAAACTATTGTTTCATGGAGATTTATAGAGATGCCTAAATCAGGCTCTGGAGAGCTTGGGCAGAGTCCCAAAGCAGCACTGGTCACCCGTCATCACAGACGCTGGGGAACGTGCTAAATCTGTTTTTACATATCCAAGCAGAGTCGTACATGTTGTAGCAAGGACACTGCAGTTCATAAGGAAGCATGCTCGTACGCACGTAAACGCACACACATTGGAGTAGTCAGGCCTGCTCCGCAATCACTTCAGCGTGATGAAGAGCCTCTACAGGAGTCTGTATTAATGGCGATGTGACAGACTGAGGCAGGGCAGACAAGCAGACACACTCAAGTAAAATTGAAGGAGCACTTGACATTGGTCTGACACAGACCATTTGAAGATCAGAGGGGATTACGATGAACCACTTTTACTAGACACCTGAAATGTGTAACAACCCAATATTATATGATATCTTACAATTAGAGATTATTTTGACCAATACCAGATGTTATTATATGAGGGCTGATGATTAAAAAAAATTACCTTCCTAATATCGGCCAATTCAGGTCAACGACAAAAATCAACATCCACTAATACTGGTCAGCACTAACAAAGCAAAGTACAAAACATGTCAGCACAGAAAATGATAATAAAACTTTATTTACAGTGTTTAAATAACATCAAAACATCACACAATGTCCAACAATGTGAAGCTAGTGAGGACAGGAATGAAAATAAACAAAAGATGGATGACATTCAAGAGATTGATTAATGGAGAAATGGAGAGAGAGTGATAGAGGACATGAGCAGTCCAGTGGAAAAAAACAGCTATACAAGGATCCTAGCAGAACTTGGAGCAGTGGGACCAATGCTAGCTCAGCACATACATGAGCCATGTTTGCAACTCCAGACATGGGCTAGTCTTTCCCAGAGCGTTGTTTGGCACATCCATGTGTCTTTGTGTTTGGAAACGGCAAAGGCATGTCCAAAGAAAAGATGGTCGATGTACATTTGGTGGGTCATCTCACTGGGATCCACCTGAAATGGCAGAATGGAAAGAGTTAGTTCTGTTTGGGAGCAGGTCCAGGATAACACAAGCAGAAGATAAATCAGTCTCTTCCCACACTGGAGAAGACACATGTGGCAGGGAACGTTTCCAATGCTGAAAATGGATCAGTGTAATTTTTCCTATACGAGAAAGAACATCATTTGCGTTTCTGGATTCATTCCAGAGCTGATGTAAACATGAGAAACCTATTTATAAGGATAAAACATAGAAAAACAGGAGGAGGATTAAGTTGGTTGTAGGACATTTATCAGAGGGTTTCATGCCCTGTGCATTGTCAGAAAAAGTAAAAGGTAAATATATTGTACTTTCAGGGGTACAATAGCTTGTTGCTGGGGCAGAACCCTCAAAGGGACATCTTTGAACCTTATTTACCCATGAAGGTTTCATGGTAGTAATTCAACTTTTAGGGATAGATGAGGTTCTTTAATGGTTCTGCCCCAATGACAAGGTATTCAACCCTTAGGATACAATTTTTGCATTTTTTATATCCAAGGACTGGACCATTTGACACACAGGTTGCTTTGTCTAAAAGTGTAGATCATCTAAATTTGGGTTGTTTGGTTAAGATCTAGGTGTCGACCATATATATCTGGGGTGATTTATCTAGATCTACCTTGGGATCTTCTAAATATCGGCTGATTGTCTTGAAATAGCACTAGATCTAATGTTAGATCAACAAATCTGTATCAGGCTTCAAAGAAATAGCAAGGATTATGGTTTGAGGTGGTGGCCTACAGATAAACCTAGTCTTGGTCTTAGTTTCTGTCACAATTCTCTACTGAAAATGCCTCTGTTTTCAGACTAGACTTGCTTCATGAAACTCCTCGCAATTTTTGGGTGAAAGAAAGAGAGAGATAGAAGAAAAAAGGAGCAAATAGACAAGGAAATGTGGTGAATGTGGATCAGTGAATCAGGGATGGAGAACTCTTCTTTTCGGAGGCTTATGCTGGAACAATGGACACACGGGAGAGCAAGTAATGGTCTCCACATGGGTCCAATTCCGCATAACACCCCTGTCACCGCCATTTCCACTGCGGCAGCAAATGTTAACCAGAGAGCCGAACTGGCAGGAAACAGAAACTGATAGGGGACAGACACAGATATAAGGAATCGTCTAGAATGCGGCCACTATTTTTTTTTGGATACCGGGGATGTCTGCAAGAGTGTGTGTGTGGAGTACCAGGACAAAATTCAACAAATGCAGCCCTGGTGCTAGCCATAATAAGTGCAATCTCACGACCCCGCCGTGTTTTCCCAATGTCCTCTCGGCACGTCTGACATTTAATCTCTCTCTCTCCCCAGAGCAGGGAGCCCCTTCTGGGGAACAGAAGAGTGAGGGGCGGTGGACGGGGGCTTAGAACACAGCTGAAGGTATCCTTGGTCTGCCAGTTTGCTTTGATACCCCAGGAGGTCACTCGAGATCACCACTGACCTTGACTCAGCGCATTATTGAGAAATCTTTGAAGGACTTTCAAAATATGCCACTTACCAATACGCCCATTGTCTTCTCCTTTCAACACTGCTGGTTTTGTGTCACAGGGTTCACAACTATACCATCCAACCTTATATTAAGTTTTCACTTCTTTGACAAAGAGATCCTCACCTGGTGTCTTCACTGAGAGAGCTGCGTTCTTCTGTAGGTCTCATTTGTTATCGAAAGACGAGTGAGGCGTGCCCCGTAGTAGTCCACAATGTAATCCGACCCATCTGATGGGCCCACGATCTACACCAGAGCAAACAGAATGAGTCTCAAATGTCAGAGCAGCATAGGGAGACCTACATAATGTAATCTTTCACCAGACAATTACATGATTCCACATTACACAATGATGAATACCAGGTGGGCTGGTAGGGTCTATCGTCCTCCTCAGATGGCTCATGCTCGTACAATTGAATTATAAGACAGTAATGCCGAATTGGAGGCAATTTAAGTTTAACCCCAGGCAGTGCTGTAATTGAGGTTGCTTTTGGAGTCCTGGTGAGGAGGAGTGTCCCGAAGGACAGTCCCCAGATCAGAGCTTCACAATGAGCCCAAACTGGGGCCCGTGCCAGTTTTGAGATCAGCTACTATCCAAGCAGCATGCTTGGACTGACGCACAAAGACGGTGTAATGGCTTCCTGCAGGCATACGTGCCCAACACCTGGCCCTGCCGGCTCTGCTCCGCTACGCTTTGGGACGGGATGATAATGAGAACACACATCTGGTAGAGGGAGAAAAGTGCCCACCAAACATAGACACTGTGTTCTACCATATCGAGATTAGCGTTCGTCTGGCAGTGGCCCAATACAAGCTATTTCCTCTCGCAATGGTATCGGCCGAGAGTTGTCTAGATTGGTGTGGTGGTCAACTAGAGTTTCATGTTCTCTCATACCATTAACATTCCATCCATCAAACTCACTCGATGCCTCCACTCTCAAACCTATAGATTTGCGGCACCGTTAATCTTGCATCATTACTTTCAAAAGGCCAAAACGTGGTGCGACTTGCGGGACGGAATATTGATGAATATAAATAACAGTAACATGTCCCAGGTGTTTATTCATTAGTTCTCAAAGATGCATTTCCCGGACGACATGGCTCTTAGCGAAGGTAGTTTAGTGTATAAAATATGGGGTTTTAGAGAGGAGCGATGTGTGCAAATGGGGTCTTGAGGGAAGGGGATACTCTTTATCAAAAGTGTCACAATTTAAAAATGTAGAGGCCCGACAGTCGACAGCTAATTGAGAATGTTAGCGCGTGACAGCTTTGGCTGCCAGAGGCACTTCTTAAAAGCATTGCTCTCCCAGGGCCTTCAATAAGACATTAAGAGAACAATAAACACTGCAGTGGCCCTGTTAATCAAAGCCGCCACGGCCATTTAAAAAAATAAAGGCTTGCTTTATTTATCCACTGCGGCTAGAAGGAGCGGGTTTTTCCGAGGAGTAACACAAAACGACTGAAGGAGTGATGATAAACTGGCAGGAGCCTGAAAATGTCAATGAATGGACATGTATTGTTTTGAGGTAGTGTGCTGCAGGCGACTACGCATAATCGAACCAGGTACGGAGGATTTGAGGCGCACAATGTTTATGGAAGTCAGTAAATTTGAAAGAGATTGAAAGGCTGTAGCTTAATAATGACGTATGATTCTTGAGACGAATGACAACTAAGGTAACGTAACTGTCCTGTCCTGATCTTTTCCAACATGCTAAAACATGTCGCAAGACATCAGCTCATTGTTCCCTCAGCATTCAGTAGCTCAGACACATCTGAGCAAATCAAAAAAAAAAAAAAAGTGTTTTCACTAGCAGCGGGGGACGCAAACATTTCCAACATATGACGCAGCAGTCTGCGGATTTCTAAAGTACATGTAATAATTATTCCTGGAGCCATCCTTCAACATGCATAAGAGCTTTCCATAAATATCTGTCATCAGTGGTGTGTGGAAGTGGCAGCGGTGAGCAAACGTCTCTCATGTATAGCTTCATTCAGACCCGTGAGGCCTAATGAGAGCGGAGTGGGTGAGGTTAGGCCTAACAAGATGACAAATGGAGTGGCTTTTTTCTCTTGTCAGGTGTAGGGGGCCTTTAATAGGGGTTAGGGGAGTCCTGTGGGAGCGTGCGACTCAGGACAGGAGGAGGCGAAAACAAACCACGCTCTCATTAGCTCCTTTCACAGAGCTGGAGGCACCGGAGGAGAGACGCAGGTGCCACTGAATACAAACACAAGCATTCAAGTACAAGTCAGTGCTGAGTCTCTGTGTCTGCAGCTCATTTAGGGGATTGTGGGTAGAGTGCCTCCCCTGGTTACTACCCTAATATGCTAAATGTAATCTAGTAGTCATTTAGCACACGCTTTTAACCAAAGTGACTTACAGTATATTTATTAAAGGTCTTGATCAAATGGCACAATGGTGATAGCTCATGAACCGCACATTTGCAGGATTCGTAAAGAAATGTCTGAATCATATTTCACTGTAAAATTAAAATAAATAAATAAAAATAATATAAATGTAAATTAATGTTATTAATAAGGTAACACTTTAGTTTAGGGACCAATTCTCACTATTAACTAGTTGCTTACTAGCATGCATATTACTAGCATATAGGCTGTTTATTAGTACTTATAAAGCATATATTAATGCCTTATTCTGCATTATCATATTTTAGATATCTTAATCCTCCTTAATAACTTAAGAAGCAAATCATGAGTTTGAGGCAAAAGGCATAGTTAATAGTTAGTTAAGAGGGAGAATTGCGCGCAGTTGCGCTTCGGGTGTCCCAAGTTCGAATCCCGCCTCGTGGCACTTTCCCGATCTCATCCCACTCGCTTCCTGTCATATCTCCACTATCCTATCCTATTAATTAAAAAAAAATATATATATAAAATAATTCCTAAATAATAAATGAATAAAATATGTAACCAAATAAAATAAAAAAAAGCACATTTCAAAAATCAAATATACTTTCTATCCTTGGTGAAAGCAAAATACAATGTGAAGCGACACAATTACTGCCAATCGGAAAGAAAACGTGGGGCATAAAACAAAACAAAAGCCCGAATGACTAATACGTTAGGCATCAGTAACCAAAATAAAATAACAAAATGGATCAACCTTTGAGGAAAAAGCAGAAGGAAATGCATGCATCAATAAATGGGTCAAAAGTGTTACCTGCATGGATATCAACATGAAGTCCACTAAGCTTCCAATTCCACAGAACCCCACAGTGCAGAATTTCAACAGGCCTAGAAGCAAACAAAAAGTGAGCCCCACGTTA
>NW_015505336.1:718820-726591 GCF_001515645.1 Sinocyclocheilus grahami
CCTCTCCCCCCCCCCCCCCCCCCCCCCAATGTGACATTATTTATACATCCGTTAAACAACCTTCCCCCAAAATCTCAGTATTGGTAGATAATCGTAATAAGGAAAATTAAAACATAGTTATACAATTCTAAAAAATATATATAGTTATTTTATAAATAAAATGTGTTTTGTATGTTATTATGCAATAAATCTTACAATATTTTCCTTAAGATTTATTTAAAAAAAAAATATATATATATATAAAATAATTCCTAAATAATAAATGAATAAAATATGTAACCAAATAAAATAAAAAAAAGCACATTTCAAAAATCAAATATACTTT
The DNA here is from genome assembly GCF_001515645.1 of Sinocyclocheilus grahami. NCBI lineage: Eukaryota > Metazoa > Chordata > Actinopteri > Cypriniformes > Cyprinidae > Sinocyclocheilus > Sinocyclocheilus grahami. Next base: position 719,146 of record NW_015505336.1, read on the forward strand.
CTATCCTTGGTGAAAGCAAAATACAATGTGAAGCGACACAATTACTGCCAATCGGAAAGAAAACGTGGGGCATAAAACAAAACAAAAGCCCGAATGACTAATACGTTAGGCATCAGTAACCAAAATAAAATAACAAAATGGATCAACCTTTGAGGAAAAAGCAGAAGGAAATGCATGCATCAATAAATGGGTCAAAAGTGTTACCTGCATGGATATCAACATGAAGTCCACTAAGCTTCCAATTCCACAGAACCCCACAGTGCAGAATTTCAGTAGGCCTGAAAACAAACAAAAAGTGATCCACATGTTAACCAAGAACATACTGTACTGAAAGCCTCCCGTCATAACCAGTTTGTGTCCAAAAACACTTTCTCTCTGGCTTCTCTGTATGACCCCAAAGAAAAACAATTTTGAGGTCAAAGCTATTGTGTATGAGTGCAGACTGCTGTTGAAGTTTTCAAACCACTGTGCAAGGTTGTAAGGTCAAATTACACATTCGTACAACTGGCTTCTTTCTGTGTGAAGAATTTAGAAGATTTTGTGCATTTAAGACTTAATTGGTAAGGTAGGATGGTATGTCACTCAATTAATATTCATGAGCCAAGTTAAGGTTAATAATATCCACACATAATTGCCACAAAATAAACAATTTTGGTTTAAATTTAAGTAGGCCTATTTTGGATATCCATTTGAAAACACCATCAGGAGCCCATGAGATCTGCAGTCAATTAAAAAAACCCTTCCATCCTGCGAATCAAACATAATTGCTGCTAATCATCTCTAATATTTCTTATAATTGGTCATTGAGGGGTTTAGGCATGTTGATTCCAGGACGGATATCAAAAAAGCCACCTGCAGAATGTCTTCTCAACAAGTCCAGGCCTTCCTTTGAGTCACACCTGGTCTGGACTGACCTCAGAGCTGCTGGGCCATTACGCTCTCAATGAACACGTCTATACAACTGACTCCAGCGTGGTGTGAGCCTGCCTTTCACAAAGAAGCCGGGAACAAGGGGGACCTTCAAACGCCCAGGCCCTTTTGTCCTAAAGCAGGTGCTTAATTGATCAGGAAGTCCTTAAAACATGGAGAGAGGCAGAAAGATGGCGCTTCCCGCTGTATTCCGCCTTGGGATTTAGATGTACGGCTTGAACTCATCTGCATGCGATGACAATAATTGCACTATGGGATAGACGAACACCATGAGATCTGATGGTAAAGGAGAGAACTGTTTTAGTTAATTAGTTGTTGCACGCTGATTCGTTTTGTTAAAACAGCTGGTGCCAAAAAAGAGCAAGGTGTTCTAAAAAGGGTCATCGGTGGGTTTCTCACATGTTCTGAAAGCAGCACGTGTTCTACAGCTCTGTAAGGAGTCGGACTGATCCTCTTGGCCTCATGTGTGAACAGCATGTACCTTTTCTTAAAAGCTCTACAAAACCATTTCATGACATCAGTGTGTGCTGCGATTTCTCTCAGGGGTTTATTTTCAAAAGAGGCGTGGATCTGGTGGGGATTGTTAATGTCGTTGTCAAAGGGGAAGGTCTAGAGTTCTTCGAACTAACAGAAAGGCCAGAAAAACACTTTAATAACCAGTCTTTAATCAATGTTTTTTTTTTGGCTTTAAATCCATGGCTGATGGAGGGACTCCCACAAAACCTGTTTAAAACATGACCAGGGGCCTGTTTCATAAAACAAGTTTACCAAATAAGCCAGGCTTATTTCAGTTAGTCTGACTTATTTTGAATCAAATCAACGGACAATAAGTCAGACAAACTGAAATAAACCTGGCTTATTTGGTAAACTTGTTTTATGAAACAGGCCCCTGGTCACATTTCTACGTAAATTCAAAAGCATTTTTTAAAAATATATATATATTGCTGACAAAGTCTCAAAATAAAGGCATTTTTTATTACAATTAAACACATTTTCCCCTGAAAATCCCCCCTAATTTATGGATGTTTTAAATCTTAAGTTACATTTATTATTTTTTTTTCTATAATTCACATTATTCCCTAAGCTGATTCTCACTAATATAATATGATAATTATTTATTGCATTGTAGTAAAAAAAAAAAAAAAAAGATCAGTGCTGTTATTATTAACTAAAACTATTAAGAAAAAAAAACATTTTTGCGCATTCAAATAAACCTGAAATAAAATATTAGATGAAAAATATAAACTAAACTAAAAGTTTAGCATAGAAATGCTGCCTTGGCAAATAACTGATAAGTACTATAATTACTAACTGAAATAAAACTAAAACTAAAACTAAAAATTAAATCAATTTAGAAAAAAAAACAAAAGCATAAAAAATACAAAGAAATTAAGCAAATTGAATTGCAAACTGAAAATATAAAAGCTAATACAATTTTTTTTAAATAATAGTACAGTATATAAATAATCCTAAAATAACAGATTGTTTTAGTGAATTTTGTAAAATAAGTGCTTCCTTAAAAGTCTGTAATTTTACGTACTTCTTTTTTTTCTTCTTATTGTTAAACTGTAAAATAAAATAAAATAAAGTAAATAAATAAATCATAATCGAGATTATATATGCCACCCTGCTCTCTAGATTTTGTTACCAGGATTGGGCATTAAGAAAAAAACTCTAATCTGCAATTATATCGGTTACTGTCATATCATAATCATAATAACGATCAGAATATATCCATAATAATTATTGGTATCAGATCAAATGTCCATGTCAGTGCTGAAATGTCCATATCTGCCTTTTCAAATCAACAAGTGCAAGAAAAATCAGTCTGTGTGATTCTTATTCTGAGAACATCTGGTGAAAAGGTGTGTCCTTGGAAAGGAAACAAGAGATGATGTCAACAGCAGAATATCCAGGACTGATTCTGTCTGTTCTAAAGGTCCCCTGTGGTTCAGCGCAGCACAAGCATGAGATATTTTCATGAGTTATTGATGGGTAAATGGGTGCCAGAAAGAGGGGATTTAGGGCTACGGCACACAGCCAAAGAGTGAAAAATGCAATGTTGGATCCATGGCCTAGCGGCCTACACATTTAGCCAAGTTCGAATCTGGTTTGCAACATTTGCAGATTTCACTTTCCTATCATTAAATCTCACAGTGTCTATAAAGAATGGACCAAACGACCAACAATAAAAGTCAAGTAGTACTGTCTTACCCAAGGCTGGATATCCCAAGTAGAACCGATCCGCCCCAATCCATCCCAGGAAGAGTGACAGCGCAACAGCTACTTTGTATGAGTAACCACTCCTAATGTAAAACAAAAAACATATCCATGTTATTCAAATATATTTACAGATTATTCGCAAATATGAATCATCTATACTCAAATTCAAAGTAAGTTTGACTTACACATTTCGACATGGGATGCTTTTGTTAAACCCAACCTCTTCACCGCTGAATTTAAACTGCGTTCCATTTGACAGCCGACAGCTCATGTTTGGAGCAGGTAGACATTCCACTGCAATGAAACTCAGCCTTAGACTCCTGATTTAATAGTCATGTAGTGACATGTAGCTAGTATCAGGCATATTCTGGCATTATAGACATATCTTTTTATGAAACATAAATAAAAATGAAATATACAGAAATGTTAATATAATTAAATAAAAATAATAAAAAAGTGTATATATATATATATATATATATATAGTGGGTACGGAAAGTATTCAGACCCCCTTAAATTTTTCACTCTTTGTATAAATACATATTTATATGATTATATTATTACAGTTCTTATAATAAATAATCATGTTATCACAAAAAATATTCAAAGTATTATTTAAAATATTGTATATAACAATTATAATAAATTATAAAACATAACATTAAAACACAATTATTACATTAGTCTAAAATGTGATTATAGTTTATAATTATATTAATATATTATATATAATGTTATATATAATACATAAAATATTTCATTACATGATTATATATAATATAAAAGTAAAAAATAATAATTATTCATAACATAAATGTATGACATTTAATATAAATGTATAATACATTTAAAATAAATTATAAATGTAATATATCATATTACACATTATAAATTACTTTAGTTATATGAAAATTGTATTATGTATAAAATTATATTTACACACTATACTGATCATTATACACACACACACTAAGCATTATAATATAATTATAGTAATTAATATAATTTCATTATGCATTATATATTATTTACATTATAGAAATGTACACACTACACTTAATAAATAATATTATTTCATTTAATAAATATATTTAATAATATACAATTAATAAATAATACTGTATAATATAATTATATTAATGAATAGAAATACATAAATAAAAATACATAAAATATTATATAATATTGCATTACATGATTATATTATTAAAGTTATAAAAATGTGAAATTATAATAAATTATACATAATATAAATATATATTTTATATAAATGTATTAAATTATCATATAATAAAAAAATTAAACTATGTATTATATATTAATTTATACAATTGTATTATAATTGTAATATATACAGTGGGTACGGAAAGTATTCAGACCCCCTTAAATTTTTCACTCTTTGTTATATTGCAGCCATTTGCTAAAATCATTTAAGTTAATTTTTTTTCCTCATTAATGTACACACAGCACCCCATATTGACAGAAAAACACAGAATTGTTGACATTTTTGCAAATTTATTAAAAAAGAAAAACTGAAATAACACATGGTCCTAAGTATTCAGACCCTTTGCTCAGTATTTAGTAGAAACACCCTTTTGATCTAATACAGCCATGAGTCTTGTTGGGAAAGATGCAACAAGCACTACAATAGCAGCATTTTAAATAGTGAAACATATGTACACAGCCGACCCGACCCACCCCAAGCCAACCGGTCCTTGCAGTTTTCTGGTTCTTGAGTCGCATCATCTATTTTGGGTTCTTTACACACATACCTGAGCACTGTCAAGGAGAAATCAAGTGGTATTTATCATAAAGCAACATTAACTGATACAGATTTCCTCTAGTGATGGATAAATGACAGACATGAGCCATCATAAGACAATCAGTGGACATCGAAATGTAATAAATTGTACATTTATGTAATAAAAACACATCTGAAATGTTCAAACCGGTCTAAACCTAATCTAATGTCATGCAATGTAGGGCATATTGAGTATAGCTTTCTGCATCACTCCATACAAGATTGAATCACAAATCTAGAACACAACACCTAATATTTGTACTCTAATTATGTAAAATACTGACTTGTAAGTTAATTAGTACATTTGTATTAAAAACAAGCACCAGTGCTGAGCTGGTGTAGCTGGTTTTTCCAGTAGGGATAACAGCGGCAATGCTAGCTAGCCGGCTACTATTTAAACGATCCCAATATATTTAGGTGATTTTGAAAGGATATTGTCCCAGCCGCAGTTTATCACAGCTGTCCACATCGTCCCCCAGGCTGTGGATGACAGTCAGGCAGAAGGTGAAGATGATCAGCGGCCGTGTTGTTGACCGAAAGCGCAACAAACTCTTCCAGCGCAACGCCATGTTGAACTGTCACGTGACTGCCGGAGCTCTTAAAGAAACAGTGCACTAGATTCGCCGCACACATAGCATGTAAGTCTCTCGTAATTCTGTTATATGTCGCCTTTAACTTCATGCATATACTTAATAATGCCAGATTGTTTGGTTAGAGAAAGTTTGCACTTAAAAACAAGTGTCCGTTCAACTTATTCGCGGTGTTTCATGCTGATAATCAACTTTATAACCGGCTAACTGCGCTAGCCTGTGTCACATAATAGCGTTTGTATTGGGAAGCAGGAGCACGTTTGTGTATGAGGTTGTATTTTCATTCTTTTCAAAGTTATGGTTTATTATTGATATTTGAAAACAAAGCACGTTTCGATTGATAAAATGATTCTTTAATGTCTTATTTATTTTGACTGTCAATACGTTTTAAGAGCACTGATTTCAATGGTGACTCGGTGTTTTACGCGTATGCACCTGTTTGTTTGCGTTTATATCATTTAAATTCTATGACATTCTATAAATAATGCTTTATTTAAAGAGTAGAAATATAAACACCTCTTTATACTTCAGTTGCATAATGGTTTCTTTGTGTTTAAAAACTAAAATAAAGTTCTCCGAAACGCGAATGATCACTTCCTGGTTCCAGGTGAGGCTCGCGCAGGTGTAAACAGACAAAACAGGACTCAATCTCAGCCCAAAACAACACTTGAAATGCTGGATTGTGTTTTATGAGGGGTTCCAAGTTTTGATTTAACCTCACGGCCGAGTGTATGGACATAAATATTGTAGGTAAGTATGGTAGATACTCTCACTTTTGTTTGGCTGCTTATGGGAACAGAAACTACCTAATGATCTTTTGAAAGATATGGTTACAGGTTATAGAAATCGATACTTGAGTCTTTTGAGTAATTTCTGTTTGATCATATGAAAACAAATGCACGATGTCAGCTTAAATGTAGTAAAACTAAGATCTACTACCATCATTTGGAGAAACATTTATGATTTATTTATTATAACGTTTGCATGGTTCCCATTTTTGTGGAAATTTAGAAAGGTCAAGGACAACATGGAAATTAGTATCACTTTGAAAAGCCATTTCTGTTTGATGAGTCTAATTGTGAGTTATACTGAATTTTGAATGTTTGATATAGCTAATTAAATTATTGTAATTATTACTGACAATAATTATAATAACAGCAATTATTACAGTTTTGTTGTTGTTGTTCTTACATACACTGCCGTCTGAGTCTTTTATGCGCATCAAGGCTGTATTTATTTAATCAAAAACACAGGAAAAACAGTAATATTGTGAAATATTATTGCAATTTCTAATAATGGTTTCCTATTTTAAAATACTTTAAAATAGGATTTATTCCTGTGATCAAAGCTGTATTTTCAGCATCATTACTCCAGTCTTCAGTGTCACACGATCCTTCAGAAATCACTCTAATATGCTGATTTATTATCAGTGTTGAAACTGTTGTGCTGCTTACCGTTTTTTTTTGGAACTTGTGATGCTTATTTCTGTGATTATTTGATGAATAAGTTAAAAAGAACATTTATTTATATAAAAAAAGTTTTAACAATGTAATTTTTTACTATAACTTTTTATCCATTTCACACATAGTTGCTGAATAAAAGTATTAATTTCTTTAAAAAAAAGAAAAGAAATAATTTACTGACCCCTAACTTTTTAATAGTAGTGTCTATTGTAACGCAACATTTCTATTTTGAATAAACACTGTTCTTTTTAACTTTTTATTTATCACAGATCCAGATTTGCTTCGCAGGAATAAATGATATTTTAAAGTATATTAAAATAGAAAACTGTTATTTTAATTTGCAAGAATTTTTTCACAAAATTAGTTTTTTTTCTGTATTTTTGATCAAATAGAATAGATGCATAAGATGCATTATTTAAATGCAAACTTATTTAAAAAA
>NW_015505336.1:726653-727779 GCF_001515645.1 Sinocyclocheilus grahami
TGCTTACCGTTTTTTTTTGGAACTTGTGATGCTTATTTCTGTGATTATTTGATGAATAAGTTAAAAAGAACATTTATTTATATAAAAAAAGTTTTAACAATGTAATTTTTTACTATAACTTTTTATCCATTTCACACATAGTTGCTGAATAAAAGTATTAATTTCTTTAAAAAAAAGAAAAGAAATAATTTACTGACCCCTAACTTTTTAATAGTAGTGTCTATTGTAACGCAACATTTCTATTTTGAATAAACACTGTTCTTTTTAACTTTTTATTTATCACAGATCCAGATTTGCTTCGCAGGAATAAATGATATTTTAAAGTATATTAAAATAGAAAACTGTTATTTTAATTTGCAAGAATTTTTTCACAAAATTAGTTTTTTTTCTGTATTTTTGATCAAATAGAATAGATGCATAAGATGCATTATTTAAATGCAAACTTATTTAAAAAACATAAAAAATCTTACTGATCACAAACTTTTGATCGGCAGTGTATTTCTCTGCATAACAAATTTGAAACATTAACTATTTGGTTCATGTCACCCATTAAATAATAATAATAATAATTATTATTATTATTTCTGCAATTTATATAATATTTTAATGGAAATTACACTCAAAAAGAACAATTTTAATGTATACATTTCCCATAGAATTATTTTTAAAAGGCCCAATTAAATTAATACTAGTAACTTGTCTTTATTGACTAATCAATTCTAAAATCAAATTGAAGCTTAAAAGTGTTCAAATATCCATTTCCTTCTACTTTCACAGGTCAATCTGCACTGAATTTTCAAGATAACGACAATGTATGAGAACGTACCGACAGGTGTCACTCATTTTTGTGATTTTCATCTAAGCAAGCATACTATGTTTTTAATCGGTCTTTGCATGGTTAATATCTGGATTGTGTGTGTTCTCAGTGTCTGCTTCTGAGCGGCAGCAGGTGCTCCAGGCCTTGGAAAGACTTCAGTCCAAGCTCGTGCAGAGGGAAGAGTGGACCCACAGCGACAGGCTCGGCACGCTGAAGGAAGCCCTGCAGAGCCCTCTGTTCGGCCACATCCTCACCCTGCAGCACTCCGTCAAACAGCTTAAAGACCAGGTGAGACTTCCTCTAAATTTT
>NW_015505336.1:727869-751978 GCF_001515645.1 Sinocyclocheilus grahami
TATATATATATATATATATATATATATATATATATACTTATAAGAGATATATATATATATATACTGTATATAGATATAGTGAAAATTGTAGAAACCAGACCCTTAATTTTCCTTAACAAAATAAATATCTAAATAGAAAAATGTATTTCTTAGTTTCTGCATGTTCTAATGAATGATATTGTTTCAAATCAAGAAACAGGTTTGGGTTGCCTGATAATATTAATAATAATAATCACTTTTTGTCTCTTAGAAATGCACATTTTATGGTAGCTTGAGTTAGGATGCAGAGGTACATTTTTGTTCATTATCAAAATCAGTAAAAATTGTAGCAACCTCAGTTTTATATGGTTAAATTTATTCTGACCAAGTTTTTATTTATTTATTTTTTAAATTAAGAATTGGTCTCCCATAGTAGCATACATTTAAATCATGATAAACACAGTTAAAACCACACATATAGCACCTCAATACCAAGGTAAAAATATAACTATATGGTTTTTAGGTAGCATATTTGCATGAAAAACAGTAGTCTAAAAACATTCAGTATAAATGCACACATGCTATAGCTTAATCACAAATACATGCTACAAGTAAATAGCGAATAAACGGTCCGAGTGGCGCGATTCAAATGAGTCATGCTGTTTCGTTCCGCTTTTGGCGCATAAACATTATATCGAAAATTTATCGAACTCTTCATATCGTTTTATCGAGGGAAATTATATCGCGATAATTATCGTTATCGAATTTTCACCCAGCCCTAGTGTCACATGATCCTTCAGAAATCAATTTAATATGCTGATTAGCTGCTCAAGAAACATTTCTTATTACTATCAATGTTAAAAAAAAGTTCTGCTGCTCAAAGGGTTAGTTTACCCAAAAATGGTATCGTTCCAAACCCGTAAGACCTTTGTTCATCTTCGGAACAAAAATTAAAATATTTTTTATGGAATATGAGAGCTCTCTAATCCTCCATAAACAGCAATGATATTACCACAGAAATCAACGCACAGAAACGTAGCAAGGACATCCGTAAAATAGTCCATGTGACATCAGGGGTTCAACCGTAATTTTACGAAGCTACGAGAATACTTTTTGTGCGTAAAGAAAACAATAATAACATAATTTATTCAGCAGTTCTTCTCCCCGAGTTACCGTCTTCCGCCATTTTGGAGAGTACCAACATCAATCAACGTAATCAGCTTTGTTTACGTTCAGCATGCGCGCACTGTCTTCTGAACGTAAACAATGCTGATTATGGTGATTACATTCGGGAATACTATCCGAAATGGTGGAACACGGTAACTCGGGGAGAAGAACTGCTGAATAAATTGTTATTATTGTTTTCTTTACACACAAAAATGATTCTCGTAGCTTCGTAAAATTACGGTTGAACCCCTGATGTCACATGGACTATTTTACGGATGTCCTTGCTAGGTTTCTGTGTGTTGATCGTGATAATTACCTTGCTGTCCATGAAGGGTCAGAGAGCTCTCAGATTTCATCAAAAATATCTTAATTTGTGTTCCAAAGATAAGCAAAGGTCTTAAGGGTTTGGAATGACATGAGGGTGAGTTATTAATGACAGAATTTTCATTTTTGGGTGAACTATCCCTTTTATATTTTTTAATGGCAACCGTGATAGTTTTTTTTTCAGTATCATATGCAATGCTTCATGAGATGAGTAGTTTATTCCATCATAAAAAACAGCCTTGAACCTTTAAAAACAAACAAAAAATTATTTTTTCTAATTTTCTTTAAAAAAAAAAATTCTCCAATTTTTCCATTTGTCCATTTTTTTCAAATTAAAAAAAAAAAATATATATATATATATATTTTGCTTAAATCAGTTTATAAATACTTTTTCTTTTTTCTTTTTCTTAGACTTTTTTTCTTTTAGTTTAACTTTTGTAATCAATTTATTCCCCCCCCCAAATCTTTAAAAAAAATTTAATAATAATTTTCCGTCAAAATGATTTTGTAATGTAATTAATTTCAGGCCTGGTTGGTTTGGTTCATCTCTTATAACATGTAGTAATTGAATATATTTAAAAAAAAAATATATATATATATATATATATATATATGAGTAAATGGAAAAAAAATTATTCCATGAATGCCTATACAAATATGAAAGCCTCAGCAACCCTTTACAGTAGCCTTTTATATTAATTAATATAATACTTAACAGACCAGTAATTCTAGTATGTTCAAATATGAAAATGAAAATCAAAGTATCAAGATATTTCTAACTATTTGAATTAATTATTGTAAATCAAACTAGATGATTAAATTTTTCTGAAGACAAAAAGTGATTTTTGCATTGGAAATACTTGACGCCATATTGCTAGGGTATTTTGTGGTTTCAGAAGAGTCCTGAGTTGTTGCTAGGGTGTTCTGGGTAGTTGTTACTACAACTGTACACAAAAACAAATGTATAATATACATACGTTATTTCACTACTAGCCTTTTTAATTAACTAATGATCATATAATGGTAGAATTTTGTTGAAAGTTAAATCCACTATTTATGTTTCAATGCATTAAAATGGTAAAGAATCTCCAAGGTCAGATAAAGCGCAGTATGTTAATGTGTATTCATAATGCCAGATCAGCATAGAAATCACGTCATTTATTTAAACCCAAATAACTTTAAAAAAATTAACTTGTTTGTTTGCATCCCATCCCAGTTTGCAGGCCAGTGAGCATGTATTTCTTATCCACACACTCGCGATGCTGAAAGACCCTCATCCCTATTTGTATTCAGTCTGAGTTTTTATTGACACAAGAAACCTCTTTACAATAAACAATCCGCACACCAAATTAAGATAATGGCAATAACGGAAGCTCGCCTTCATATTCTAAGTGCTGGGAAGGTCAGACGTGCGCCTATGAATGCATCAGGTGAAAAACCTATCAAGTATGTCGAGGCGGGCAACAGCCGGAGTTTCTATCAAGCCTTAATATCTACTGTCTGAGTTTGAGTAACTGCCTTGTCGGAGATGTATCGATGAAATAGGCTGGAACCTGCTCTGTCAGCCCCAGACTAAATAAGCACAAGACTGATAAGTTCCCACAGTAAGAGTCTAAAGGTCATTAATACATTACCTGCTGGGGACTAGCAAATACTGCAGGGGAATGTATTGATTTTTTTTTCCCTTTTATTTTTTCCCTTCCTTTCCTCTGCCTGTAGGACATGGCTGTTCCTCTGTGGGCTGTTTTATCTTTTAGATTTACAGCACATGGTTTATCCCAAATTATTTGTACAAGCTGAATGAGTTAAGGGTTGATAAACAGTTTATTTGTATACTTACAATGGTCAGGTTTTTTAATACAAATTCGCAAATGGGCACAATTTATATTTGTCTGCATAACTAACTTAAACATTCAAGTATCTCAGCAATATGTGGTAATTATTTGGACAAGCTATTTGAACGATAATACTTGATTCAAAGGATTTATTTATGTATCTGTGTATGTATTCATTTGTATTTTTTATAACTATCAGGACCTCTCCACTACATAGTTAAAGAGCTTATTGTGAAACAAATTTGTGAATAGGCACAATTAATATGTCTATATAATTAATTAGAAACATTGAAGCATTTAAACATTCAAGTATCTCAGCAATATGTGGTAATTATTTGGACAAGCTATTTGAAAGATAATGCTTGATTCAAAGGCTTTATTTATGTATTTGTGTATGTATTCATTTATGTATTTTTTATAACTATCAGGACCTCTCCACTACATAGTTAAAGAGCTTATTGTGAAACAAATTTGTGAATAGGCACAATTAATATGTCTATATAATTAATTAGAAACATTGAAGCATTTAGTCCAACTCAATCTAATAACAAAAATAATGATAATAATAATTATTATTATTAAAACATTTTTCAAACAAATTTGTAAATAAGCGTTATTGTTGTTGTTTGTGTTGTTATTGTTATAATAATAGTAATAATAATAGTCTTTATTTTTAATTATATTATAAATTTATTATAATAATTTATACCAAATTTGTAATTTATTATAAAATAATTTTAAACTATTTAAATTTGTCTAAATAACATATTTGAAACATTTAAGTATCCAACTCGTGCATTTAGTTATTATTATTATTATTATTATTAAAATGTAATTCAAACAAATTCATAACTAGGCATTATCATTGTTGCTTTTGTTGTTATTGGTATAATAATATTTATTATTATAATAATTTTTATAACATTTAAATAACATTTTTAAACAATTTGTATTTTTCTAAATAACACATTTGAAACATTTAAATATCCAACACATGCATTCAATTGTTATTATTATTAATAAAATGTACTTCTAACAAATTTGTAATTTGTTATAATTATTATTTTTTAAACAATTTATTTGTCTAAACAGATTTGAAACATTTAAGTACCCAACTCATGCATTACATTATTATTATTATTATTATTATTATTATTCAAATGCATTTCAAAGTAATTTATAAATAGGCATTATTGTTGTTGTTTTTGTTATATTTGTAGTGTTATTAGGCCTATAGATCAAACTAATTCACAAATAGGCACAATTCGTGTTTGTCTAAATCAGGAGTCACCAAACTTGATTCTGGAGGGCCTGCAGAGTTTAGCTTCAATTTGCCTCAACACACCTGCCTAGAAGTTACAAGTATACCAAGTAAGACCTTGATTAGCTGGTTCAGGTGTGTTAATTAGGGTTGGAACTAAACTCAGCAGGACATTGGCCCTCCAGGACGGAGTCTGGTGACCCCTGGTCTAAATAATGAATATGAAACAATTAAGTATTTGGTCTAACACATCCATTCAGTTATTATTATTATTAATCAATCACACTTATAGTTGTAGTAATAATAATGACCATTATTAGTATTATATTTTATGTTCTGTATAGCTTTAGAATTGACTTTGTCCTCTCTACTTCTTAGTTAAACAGTTTGCCCCCGGACACATGCACCGAGTTCGGTTTCTCCAGGAAGGGTCAGCTGATCGTCAGTGCGAGTCGTCCGTCCAGCAGCCTGGGATCCGTGGTGTCCAACGGTACAGCTTCAACTAACGCATCTTCTGAGCAGCTTCAGAGATGGATACATGCAGTGGAAAAGGTGGGATGTATTTTATGTCATTTTTCTTTGGATAAACATTGTTTTATTTAACGTGCCAAATATTGAACATAATTTCTACTATGTTTTGGTTCAGCTTGCGTTGTTTATACAGTTAGGATGAATGATGCATCTTCACTGGATTTTTTAACTCAGGGAAGAAAGACAGAGCTCGTCAGCCTGCAGAAGCCGTTGTCTGGAGGTCTGGGTTTCAGTGTGGTCGGCCTGAGACCAGAGGGGGTCGGCAGTCACGGTGTGTTCGTCAGACAGGTGCAACAAGGGAGTGTCGCAGACAGGTGAGACCGCTCACTAATCCAGGGACAATGATTTAAAATAATAATCATTTAAAAATTAATTTAAAGATAAAATAAGAATGTTGTGTAGTTTTTAATATTATAGACACAGTCAGTTTTACTCACTGAAAGATTTATTCATCATAAAATTATTACTTGATAATTGTATTCGAGTCTTACACACATGCTATACAGATAATGTAGAGTCGTGCATTAATTTGAGTGATGACAGCTATTATGGGAGTGGCTTGGGGGAGGTGCAGATAACATGATCTTGACCCTTAAGAAACTTTAAATAATGCTGTCACGTAACAAATCTGTTAAAATATCAAATTGAATTGCTAATTACTACATTGAAATAAAAATGTAAAGCCTGTACAAATATTAGAAATCGTGAATATAAATAGCCTAATTGGGAATCATGTAAAGAATTAAAATAAAATAAAAACAGTGCAAATTTCATTTATCACATTTATGTAGTTTTGTTCGCTTGGCTGTTTCCTTATACAAGTCCAGAAAGTGGTCAAGTTTTTCATCAGGTGTCTTTTTTAATAATTACGTTGCTGTCTTGCCGCCAGCCAATCACTGCATTGCTGATCGTGGTTTCGAGTATCGATACATAGCCCCTTTTAAACCAACCCATGAATACGCAATTATATCAGATAACTCAATCCAACTATACGAATCGTCAACAACAGGTGCGTTTGAAGAACCGAATTAGCCAGATCCTGATTAGCACAATGATACCATCTTGGATGTGACATTTCATCTCGGATGTAATAAGCGACGTACGAAGAACGGGCCCCTGGACATGTTTTCCTGAGATTCACCCTTGTTGATCATGTAAAATTTAAGCCCTTTTTACTTAAAACTCCAAACACATTGTTTCCTTATTACGTTTAAATACCTGTCAATCTGAGACTTGGGAATTACTAATGTCAATCATCATATGTCGGCTTAAAAGCTTAGCAATAAAGACGTCGCTTCGCAAGCATGTATTATGTCCTCTTGCTAACCCCATATTCAAACAGACCCCCACCTTCCCTTCCATTTCAATCTATTCTCTTATCGTTTAAAGCTGAGAAAATATTTATCTATTTAAGATTGTTAGGACCCCATGGGATCACAGCTCCATTCCTTAAATGGAGGAGAGCAAGAGCAAATGTAGCTGAGGTATATTTTTCCTCACTTCCCCTGCCCTTCTATCTCTCTGTAGACCCAGACCTCTGAAGCCCTTGAAAATATCTTGAATCCTAATTATACTCCGTTGGAAAGTTTCATGTAGGCAAGACTTGTGGTGCACTGCTCCGGGATTCCCACTCCTGGAGGAATAACATCCAAGCCTTTTCCCAACGGAGATGTTTTCTGCCTCCCACAATGGCATTCTCATTAACCATCGCTAATGTATATATGTTTATGTAAGCTGCGGCCTGAAGGAAATACGGCTGTTTGTGGAAAGAAATATAGCTGTATTTGTTGGGTTTGGGTCATCAGTGTTTGCTGTGTTTGAATCCTCTAACAGATTTATGATAGGATTGCCAGGCATGTTCAAAGGAATAGCAAACTCAAAAATGACATTTTTTTTCAAAACTTTTAGTCTTTTTGCGGAAGCATAATTATTTAAATGTTTTTGTTTTACTTTTTTTTTAGTTTTTTGTTTTTTGTATTGTGTTGTCTTTGTTTTTAGTTTTAGTTTTTTTGCATTTTCTTTTTTGTTTTGTCTTGTTTTCATTTCATTTTGTTTTACTTTTAGTTTTTGTATGTTTAGTTATTTTAGTTTAATTTTGTTTTAGTGTTTTTAAGTTTGTTGTTGTCTTGTTTCTTTTTGTTCTGTTTTTTTGTGTGGGTTGTTTTGCATTTATTTTTTATTACTTTTTTGCATTTTATTTGTAGTTTTGTTACAGATTTATGATAGGATTGCCAGGCATGTTCAAAGGAATAGCAAACTCAAAAATGACATTTTTTTTCAAAACTTTTAGTCTTTTTGCGGAAGCATAATTATTTAAATGTTTTTGTTTTACTTTTTTTTTTGTTTTTTGTTTTTTTGTATTGTGTTGTCTTTGTTTTTAGTTAGTTTTTTTGCATTTTCTTTTTTGTTTTGTCTTGTTTTCATTTCATTTTGTTTTACTTTTAGTTTTTGTATGTTTAGTTATTTTAGTTTAATTTTGTTTTAGTGTTTTTAAGTTTGTTGTTGTCTTGTTTCTTTTTGTTCTGTTTTTTTGTGTGGGTTGTTTTGCATTTATTTTTTATTACTTTTTTGCATTTTATTTGTAGTTTTGTTTTGTCTATTGTTGCTTTTTATGTTTATTTTATTTTTATTTTGAGGTTTTATTTTGTTTATATTTGCATTCTAGTTTAGTTTTTTTCATTTTATTTGGTTTTATTTTATTTATTTATTTGTTTTGTCTTGTGTTTTTGTTTGTTTTTGTTTTTTATCATTTTATTTTTCGTTTTTTGTCTTTTTGTTATTTTGTTTATTAATTTATTTTTAGGTTTTGTATGTTTTGTTTTTCGTTTTAGTTTTGTGCCCCTCCCCCCCCCTTTTTTTTTATTACAAAACCCAATCCTAACCACATCCATATGCATCCATTATGCAACATCATACAAATTGCGTAAGATTGAAGAATTTTATCCCTGATCTAATGTACACTGATGAATCATGACAGTGGTGAATTTCGAACCCGGGTAAGCAAGTCTCAAAAAGTACTTGAATTTTTCTTTGGGGACTTAGAAAGAGACTTCTTATCTTCGAAATGGTTCTTTTCTCCTCACAGCAGGGTGAGCGCTAGTGTAAAGCTTTGTTTCGAAAGAGCGATGGGGTGAACGGCAGAGGAGGGGTTTCATTAGATAGTGAGAAAATTGCAGAAGTAGTCACCCGGCAGATAACAGCCTGGTAATAAGAGAACATAAATGTACTGATTGCAGGTCATTTATATGAGCCCAAGGAGACTTGGGTGATTAGGAGCGCCAATGACGGGAGATCACAAAGACTCTCGTGGGCTTTCCTGACCCTGACATTGATCAGCCACTGCGGGATCACACCGTTAACATGATCATTAGCATTTCGTAACCTATTACGACTCTGTCGCAGGATGTAGTCATAGGTCTTGGGTCGTCAATTGCTCCCTATTTAGACAATCAAAGGTGATTGAATGGATCTTTATTCTTTAAGTAGACAGTTTTGTGGCTCAAAGTAAATTATGACCAATGCCCACTGACCTCTAATGTATAAGACAAGACAAGAGATTGAAAACTGTCTCCTGTGTGTGTCTTTTGCAGGATCAGTGGGGACACGTGGATGAGATTGAGCTGGTGAATGATGGATCCGGCCTGGGATTTGGGATTGTCGGAGGCAAGGCAACAGGAATGGTGGTCAGGACTGTGGTGCCAGGCAGCGTGGCAGATAAGGTTTGTGTTTACATCTCCTACACGGTTCCTCAACGCATTTTGCTAAGAATTATGGGTAATTTCTGAACCATTATGTCGAGTTAAGCAGTGTTACAGCCAGTGCAGTTTAGAATGTTCTTTTCTAGAATCGCAATGTCTGATGCATGAATGAATCATTCTTCCTCGTTCGCAAAATTCTTGCGTTCCCCTGAGAAACTTTGCTTTTACTTGCAAAACTATTGCGTTTCTCCAAGAAACTTTGCGTTGGCTTTAGGGCTGTGACGGTCGCCGTGACAACCACGTCAAGCGGTTGTCTACTGCCACCGCAATAGAGAATGGAGTTACGTCACAATCTTTTCACTCCGCATTGCATTTCGGGAAGGCGCCGCCATATTAGCAGGATACATCCGTTCCCATGGTTACTTCTCATTCTCTATCCACCTTTTTCTTGTCGTAAAAATGGGCGCGGCCATTTGTAAATTCTATGGGTCTGGCTTCCGGTCCCATCTGCGTCCACTCCGTCCAGCTATTTTTAGCTGAACAAAACAGTTTGTTTTGCTGCTTGATTTTGAAAGTTGGTGTGTCTTATAGGGGTGTGGGAAAAAATCGATACAGCATAGTATCGCGATATTTTCCGTGGCAATACTGTATCGATACACGGATGCCAAGTATCGATCTTTTATTATACTATTTGGTAGAATACCGGTAATAAAATACATTTCTGTACAATCCACTAGATGGTGGTGTTGAGTTTTTTTCTGGTGAGGTCAGATGGGTCACCTTCAGCATGCAGTAAGTTAGTAAAATAAAGAGGGCGGCATCGCGGAAAGTTATCAGGAAAGCCCCTTCCGCGTTTAAATTGGATGTATATGGACTTACTTCAGATTTGTAAATAAGGAGGGGATGTAAGTAGGCAGTGTTCGAACTATACCGTGGACTTTGGGGGAGCCCACTTGTTTTGTCTTTTTATAACGGGGGGGGGGGGGGGTCCCCCAAAAGGAGGCTTACAATCACTGCTTATTCTTTAAGTAGACAGTTTTGTGGCTCAAAGTAAATTATGACCAATGCCCACTGACCTCTAATGTATAAGACAAGACAAGAGATTGAAAACTGTCTCCTGTGTGTGTCTTTTGCAGGATCAGTGGGGACACGTGGATGAGATTGAGCTGGTGAATGATGGATCCGGCCTGGGATTTGGGATTGTCGGAGGCAAGGCAACAGGAATGGTGGTCAGGACTGTGGTGCCAGGCAGCGTGGCAGATAAGGTTTGTGTTTACATCTCCTACACGGTTCCTCAACGCATTTTGCTAAGAATTATGGGTAATTTCTGAACCATTATGTCGAGTTAAGCAGTGTTACAGCCAGTGCAGTTTAGAATGTTCTTTTCTAGAATCGCAATGTCTGATGCATGAATGAATCATTCTTCCTCGTTCGCAAAATTCTTGCGTTCCCCTGAGAAACTTTGCTTTTACTTGCAAAACTATTGCGTTTCTCCAAGAAACTTTGCGTTGGCTTTAGGGCTGTGACGGTCGCCGTGACAACCACGTCAAGCGGTTGTCTACTGCCACCGCAATAGAGAATGGAGTTACGTCACAATCTTTTCACTCCGCATTGCATTTCGGGAAGGCGCCGCCATATTAGCAGGATACATCCGTTCCCATGGTTACTTCTCATTCTCTATCCACCTTTTTCTTGTCGTAAAAATGGGCGCGGCCATTTGTAAATTCTATGGGTCTGGCTTCCGGTCCCATCTGCGTCCACTCCGTCCAGCTATTTTTAGCTGAACAAAACAGTTTGTTTTGCTGCTTGATTTTGAAAGTTGGTGTGTCTTATAGGGGTGTGGGAAAAAATCGATACAGCATAGTATCGCGATATTTTCCGTGGCAATACTGTATCGATACACGGATGCCAAGTATCGATCTTTTATTATACTATTTGGTAGAATACCGGTAATAAAATACATTTCTGTACAATCCACTAGATGGTGGTGTTGAGTTTTTTTCTGGTGAGGTCAGATGGGTCACCTTCAGCATGCAGTAAGTTAGTAAAATAAAGAGGGCGGCATCGCGGAAAGTTATCAGGAAAGCCCCTTCCGCGTTTAAATTGGATGTATATGGACTTACTTCAGATTTGTAAATAAGGAGGGGATGTAAGTAGGCAGTGTTCGAACTATACCGTGGACTTTGGGGGAGCCCACTTGTTTTGTCTTTTTATAACGGGGGGGGGGGGGGGTCCCCCAAAAGGAGGCTTACAATCACTGCTTACCTTAACACAGAATCGACCACAGAGTCCAACGTTTATATTTTTTCTACGAATCTTTGAGTTAACATGTACTAAACATGAGTGGAATTTGCACCGCAGCACCCTCACACCTTGATGCTCATGACAAGAATAGCATGTATAGTTATCTTTATTGAAGTGAATTAGGTTTAAATCGCCGTCATGCATGAATTAATGATATTTTTGCAATTTTACACATAATAATCTACGATGATCACATTACACAAAACTGAAATTGCACGTCAAAATAACACATTGTCAATATTTTTTGAGACCCCCCAAAATTTCACAAATCACGTTTTCAGGGGAGCCCATATCTTATTAAGGGGAGCTGAGCTCCCCCTAGCTCCCCCGTAGTTCGCACCCTGTAAGTAGGGATGCACCGAAAATATAGGCTACATATAATAATATACAGTGGGTACGGAAAGTATTCAGACCCCCTTAAATTTTTCACTCTTTGTTATATTGCAGCCATTTGCTAAAATCATTTAAGTTAATTTTTTTCCTCATTAATGTACACACAGCACCCCATATTGACAGAAAAACACAGAATTGTTGACATTTTTGCAGATTTATTAAAAAAGAAAAACTGAAATATCACATGGTCCTAAGTATTCAGACCCTTTGCTGTGACACTCATATATTTAACTCAGGTGCTGTCCATTTCTTCTGATTATCCTTGAGATGGTTCTACACCTTCATATGAGTCCAGCTGTGTTTGATTATACTGATTGGACTTGCAAAGCCACACACCTGTCTATATAAGATCTTTAAATGGAAGACGTTTGGGACGACCAGAACCCTTCCTAGAGCTGGCTGTCCGGCCAAACTGAGCTATCGGGGGAGAAGAGCCTTGGCGGCTGAAGCAGCAGTGGGCGACACTGTTTTCCCGCTAATCGGGTAAACACTGTAACGTTAAACAAAATTCTACCAAACCTAAGAGAGAAATGCAGTGCATATCATGCAGTGCGATAAAATAGCTTCTCTTCCCTGCAAACGATACAATGAAGAATGAATGGTTGTTTAACTTAAAGGCAAAAACAAAACAAAAGATAAGCACTTATCCTTATAGAGAATGAGAAGTAACCATGGGAACGGATAGCGTATCCTGCTAATATGGCGGCGCATTCCCGAAATGCAATGCGGAGTGAAAAGATCGTGACGTAACTCCTCATTCTCTATACTTAGGACCATGTGATATTTCAGTTTTTATTTTTTAATAAATCTGCAAAAATGTCAACAATTCTGTGTTTTTCTGTCAATATGGGGTGCTGTGTGTACATTAATGAGGAAAAAAATTAACTTAAATGAATTTTAGCAAATGGCTGCAATATTTCCCAAAAAGACTCATGGCTGTATTCGATCAAAAGGGTGCTTCTACTAAATACTGAGCAAAGGGTCTGAATACTTAGGACCATGTGATATTTCAGTTTTTCTTTTTTAATAAATCTGCAAAAATGTCAACAATTCTGTGTTTTTCTGTCAATATGGGGTGCTGTGTGTACATTAATGAGGAAAAAAATTAACTTAAATGATTTTAGCAAATGGCTGCAATATAACAAAGAGTGAAAAATTGAAGGGGGTCTGAATACTTTCCGTACCCACTGTATATGGCGTGCGAGTCGCATGTATGTAACATGGTGTAGGCTAGTTCAGCTGTACTGGGCAACGCTGCTAAAATGATGCTACCTTCAGTGACGCTATGCTCTGCTCATATGCTCTGATGATAATAATAGCTTTGTAGGACTATACATTATTTTGATAATTAGTCAAAAAAATAATTATATCTGATTCTGCTACATAGAAGTGAATAAAAATAATATATTGATATTTAATATTAAGGTAACACATTTTAGTTAGGTTATATTAGTTAATGTTGGTTAATGTATTGACTATCATGAATGAACAATGAACAATACATTTATTACAGTATTTATTCATCTTTCTTAATGTTAGTTGATTATAATACAGTTATTCACTGTTAGTTCATGTTAATTCAGAGTGCATTAAGTTAACTTAACAAGCACAACTGTTGATTTTAATAATGCATTAGTAAATGTTGCAATTAACATGAGCTAAGATTAATAAATGCTGAAGAACTATTGAATCATTCTTAGTTCATTAACTAATGTTAATTAATGAACCTTATTGTAAAGTGTTACCAATATTAATATAAATTCTGTCGTTTTATTGTGTTACTTTCAGTAAAAGTGTGGTCATTTTATTGGCTTATTTTTTTAAATTCAGTATCATTAAAATCAAGTTAAATTTAAAAAGTCTTACAAAATGACTTTATATTATTTAATAAAATAATAAATAATCATTACAAAGCATTTTCGGTTTCGGTTTTCGGGCCAAGTGCATCCAGAATTTTCTGTTTCTGTTTCGGCCCAGAATTTTCATTTCGGTGCATCCCTAGATGTAAGACTACATGTTTAATTTAATTTAATTTAAATTTAACCGTAATTTACTTTCAAATGCCCCAATTGCTGAAGGGTCTGCACAACTTTTTAGTACAATTTTAAGTTGTATTGTTCAAAACACCTGTAGTAGCACAGCAGTGCATACCTGTTTACATTTAATTAAGGTGGACTAGATTAGACTGTAATACAAATAGTTGAGTTTGCCAGGTGCATACAACATTTATGACAGGTTTTCATGAAAGTGTTGGTCAGTTTGTCTGCTTGACAATCCCATGTTGCACTGCAGCAATAAAACTGAAGTGAGATAAACAAACTGAGAAATTTTTCTTTTTAGTTTAAACCGATGTTGTCAAAGTTTTCCTTTGGGGACATAATTTGAAGTTGGAAAAAGGCAATACATTGCAATATATCGCAGAATATCGCAATATATTTAAAATCGCAATAATATTGTATCGTGACACAAGTATTGTGATAATATCATATCGTGAGGCCTCTGGGGATTCCCACCCCTAGTGTCTTATCATATTATTTTAATGTATTATCTTAATTATGAGCACACTGGGTTGTAGTGCAAACAGTTTTACCGTTTACTGCACGTTGTTATTCTTCTCGTTATTTACCTCTAGCGGCTAATTAACCGGAAGTCTCACCCATAGGCTTACTTCCGCGTTGAAGAAAAAGGTGGATAAGGATAACTGCTTATCGTTTGTTTTTGTCTTTAAGTTAAACAATCATTCATTCATTCATATTTTATCGCACTGCATGATAATTAGATTTTTTTTTTCTTAGGTTTTGTAGCATTTGGTTTACAATGTTTACCTGATTAGCGTGAAAACAGTGTTGCCCGCTGGATGCTTGCTGCTGCTTCAGCCGTCATATGGTAGATTATCCAAATAAAAGTGTGTTCAACAAGCTGACAGAAGTCGATCCATTTCCTTGTTGGAAACTTTTAAATGACAAAGTATAATTGTTGTCATTATAAATATTAATTTTTCCATGGCCACGGAGGAGAATCACAGATTGTGGGTCACATTCAGCGAACAGTCACGAGCTCACTATACTTTTTATATTTATTTCAACAAATGACAAGCAAAATCAAATCCCTAGGAGCTTGTGAACAGTTTTGTAGCATTTTAAAATGCTGGTTTAATGTATTAAGACAGTGATGCTAAAAGACATGCAGATGAGCCAGAATATCAACGCAACGTGTTTAAACATTAAACGTAAATCATTTTCCTCTCTTTAGAAAACTGTAATATAGAAGCGCTTATGGATTAAGACAGTGATATTTAAAGTTCATATTTTGGGCTCATCTGTTTTTCGCCACATTATGCTTTATTAGTAAGATGTGTGTACTGTCTCGGTGCATTAAAGGGGTCATATGATGCTTTTTTTAAAGATCATTATTTGGTGTATTTGGTGTAACAGAATATGTTGACATGCTTTAATGTTCAAAAAACACATTATTTTTAAAATACTGTACATTATTGTAGGTCCTCTATGCCCCGCCTCTCTCAACGCTTCATTTTCTACAAAGTCCCTCCTTCTGACAAGCGCAGTCTGCTCTGATTGGCCAGCTGACCCAGTGCATTGTGATTGGCCGAACACCGCAAGCACTCGTTGGAAATGTAACGCCCCTTACCATAATCGCGAGCTTCATCTTTCAAAATAAATGTAAAGACAGAGCCCGAAAGGGGAACAGAGTCGCGTGACAGACACAGTGATGAAGCTGGTATGTGTTTGTGATGTGACCCCCCCTCTCTCTCTCTCTCTCTCTCTCTCTCTCGCATTTGAATTAATTAATTAATTATCAATCGAGAGAGAGAGATGACAGTTGTGTGTGTGAATTACCTGCATCTGCATATCGCTCTACAAACAATGAAGCTATGCTTAGTTACTTCAATAACACCTTGTGGCTGAGAAATATAATGGAGCGTTCTAGTATCCAGGCTGTTTTATTAATATAGGTCACAGGGCAGAGCTGACAAGAAGTTTCTGTGTGCACAGTGCGATCTGCGATCTCTGACCTCTCTCTCTCTCTCTCTCTTTCAATTCAAGAGTGCTTTATTGGCATGACAAAAATTATACATTTGTATTGCCAAAGCAATTGCAGCTGGACTGCTTACAAATAGTACATGTGTATTAACAGAAAGAAAAAGAATAATAATAATTGTAATAATAATAATATATAAAAAGTATTAAGCATGTAGTGCAAAATTAATTACTAATGTAAGTATATAAACTAGAAATAAAAATAAAATAAGGGATTAGACATATTTACAGAGGCAAAACGCTCTCTCTCTCTCGCGCTTTCTCTCTCTCTCTATCTCGCTCTCTCGCGCTCTTTCTCTCGCGCTCTCCCTCTCTTTCTCTCTCTCCCTCCCTCTTTCTCTCTCTCTCTCTCGCTCCCTCTCTTTCTCTCTCTCTCTCTCTCTGTCTCGCTCTCTCGCGCTCTCCCTCTCTTTCTCTCTCTTTCTCTCTCTCTCTCCCTCTCTCCCTCTTCCTCTCTTTCTCTCTCTCTCTCGCTCGCACGCACACACACACACCATGCGCAAAACTCCGCATTTGAACAGTCAATAGCAAATACTTAAACTAATAACAAAACAGTAGCTGATTCAGAAGCGCAAGATTGTCATAGCAAAGTCAGAATTACCTCCTCTCCTAGGTTCACGAAACGGTCGTCCATAAAATGCATTGCTGTTCTGTTGTAAGTAATCTTAAAGATTCCTAAATGCATCTACTTTCAGAAGGCCAAATAAAGTGCTTTTGCTTTCTCCTAGAAACACACAGCGTCTCCCTGACATGGCTGCTTCAATACTAACTGCGGTTACTGAAACCACGCCTTCTTTCTTTGCGTGCATATTTGGGTGGCATTATGCAAATATTTCCACATAGTGAGGTAGATATGTGGGGGCGTGTTAGAACGAGCCGTTTTAGGGGGGCGTGGCAGAGTCTTAACTTTGATAAAGAATATCTCTTTGGTTTTGAGACTTTAGTCTTTGCAACTTCAGGGATCTTATCTATGCACAATCAGCTTGTAACACTCCAAAGAGAAAGGAAAACTTGAAATCCCATCATATGACCCCTTTAAGCGTGTTCTTTATATGAGAGGAAAATGCTTAACGTGTAAATAAACGCATTGCGTTCACATTTTGAGCTTATATGCATTATCTGCACATAGTATATGCTTTACAATTTTGTCTTTTTTTGTCTTGGTACATTAAGTCACTTTAAGCATTTTAGAAAGTCCCCTGTTCAAGTTGTGCTAATTCACAAGCCTAGTGAGAGTCATGCTCACAAAGAAGGTAATGTTAACTGTTAAACCAACAAAATAAAACCTTTAAAAAACACACAGCAATGTGATTCTTTTATTGAGTGAGAGACAGTGGGTTTAATCAGTGACATTAACAGATTTACTATTCGGTGTCTTCTCCGCGGCCTCCTTCCCTTGGTGTTTTTACACATTGAAAAGGCCAAAAAAAATATTGCGTTGTCCAGTTTTCTCTCAGAACGATGATCTGAGTTACTATTGCAATTCTCGATGCAACATGAATGACATACACTGGTGACATTTTTCACAATCACGACAAACAATCAAATACTGCCCTAAACTCAGTAGCGGAAAGGCAGCGCTATCCCACAAGTATGGAGGATAAACAAAGCAGTTTCCCAGAACTCAACACGGTGTTACGTCTCATTCTCATTCTTTATAGTGCACGTGACGTCACACGCTCTATAACAAGCATAATACAAATTTTATTTAGACTATAAGTCTTTGGTAGCCTAATTCACAAATTACCTGTTGCGTTCCTCCAAGAAACATTTTGTTCTCTTGCAGAAATGTTGCGTTCCCCAGGGAATTGTTTAGTAAATCTGGCCCCAAGCGTACGCTCACAAAATTGTTGCGTTCCCCTGAGAAACTTTGCATTAGCTTGCAAAATTGTTGCGTTCCTCCAAGAAACTTTGCATTAGCTTGTAAAACTGTTACGTTCCTCCAAGAAACTTTGCATTAGCTTGTAAAACTGTTATGTTCCTCCAAGAAATTTTGCGTTAGCTTGCATAATTGTTGTATTCCCCAGGGAATTGGCCCGGTTGAGTACATCTGGCCCTAAACGTTCACTTGCAGAACTGTTGCATTCCTTTGCGTTTGCTCGCAAAACTATTGCACTCCCCTGACAAACTTAGTTAGCTTACAAAACTCTTGCATTCCTCCAAAAAACGTTGCCTTCTCTCGCAAAACTTTAGCATTTCCCTTAGGAGCTGCGTCTCTCACAGAACCACTGTGTTCCTCCAAGAAACTTTGCGTTCTCTTACAAAAATGTTGCGTTCCCCAAGAAATTAGCCCTGTCTAGTAAATTTGGCCCTAAGCTTTTGCTCGCAAAACTTTTGTTCTTCCAAGAAACTGTTTTCTCACAAAAAAATTTAATTCCCCTGAGAAACGTTGCGCTTGCTCGCAAAACTATTGCATTCCCTGAGAAACGTCGCGTTTGCTCGCCAAACTATTGCATTCCCTGAGAAACGTCGCGTTTGCTCGCCAAACTATTGCATTCCCTGAGAAACGTCGCGTTTGCTCGCCAAACTATTGCATTCCCTGAGAAACGTCGCGTTTGCTCGCCAAACTATTGCATTCCCTGAGAAACGTCGCGTTTGCTCGCCAAACTATTGCATTCCCTGAGAAACGTCGCGTTTGCTCGCCAAACTATTGCATTCCCTGAGAAACGTCGCGTTTGCTCGCCAAACTATTGCATTCCCTGAGAAACGTCGCGTTTGCTCGCCAAACTATTGCATTCCCTGAGAAACGTCGCGTTTGCTCGCCAAACTATTGCATTCCCTGAGAAACGTCGCGTTTGCTCGCCAAACTATTGCATTCCCTGAGAAACGTCGCGTTTGCTCGCCAAACTATTGCATTCCCTGAGAAACGTCGCGTTTGCTCGCCAAACTATTGCATTCCCTGAGAAACGTCGCGTTTGCTCGCCAAACTATTGCATTCCCTGAGAAACGTCGCGTTTGCTCGCCAAACTATTGCATTCCCTGAGAAACGTCGCGTTTGCTCGCCAAACTATTGCATTCCCTGAGAAACGTCGCGTTTGCTCGCCAAACTATTGCATTCCCTGAGAAACGTCGCGTTTGCTCGCCAAACTATTGCATTCCCTGAGAAACGTCGCGTTTGCTCGCCAAACTATTGCATTCCCTGAGAAACGTCGCGTTTGCTCGCCAAACTATTGCATTCCCTGAGAAACGTCGCGTTTGCTCGCCAAACTATTGCATTCCCTGAGAAACGTCGCGTTTGCTCGCCAAACTATTGCATTCCCTGAGAAACGTCGCGTTTGCTCGCCAAACTATTGCATTCCCTGAGAAACGTCGCGTTTGCTCGCCAAACTATTGCATTCCCTGAGAAACGTCGCGTTTGCTCGCCAAACTATTGCATTCCCTGAGAAACGTCGCGTTTGCTCGCCAAACTATTGCATTCCCTGAGAAACGTCGCGTTTGCTCGCCAAACTATTGCATTCCCTGAGAAACGTCGCGTTTGCTCGCCAAACTATTGCATTCCCTGAGAAACGTCGCGTTTGCTCGCCAAACTATTGCATTCCCTGAGAAACGTCGCGTTTGCTCGCCAAACTATTGCATTCCCTGAGAAACGTCGCGTTTGCTCGCCAAACTATTGCATTCCCTGAGAAACGTCGCGTTTGCTCGCCAAACTATTGCATTCCCTGAGAAACGTCGCGTTTGCTCGCCAAACTATTGCATTCCCTGAGAAACGTCGCGTTTGCTCGCCAAACTATTGCATTCCCTGAGAAACGTCGCGTTTGCTCGCCAAACTATTGCATTCCCTGAGAAACGTCGCGTTTGCTCGCCAAACTATTGCATTCCCTGAGAAACGTCGCGTTTGCTCGCCAAA
The DNA here is from genome assembly GCF_001515645.1 of Sinocyclocheilus grahami. NCBI lineage: Eukaryota > Metazoa > Chordata > Actinopteri > Cypriniformes > Cyprinidae > Sinocyclocheilus > Sinocyclocheilus grahami. Next base: position 747,267 of record NW_015505336.1, read on the forward strand.
CTATTGCATTCCCTGAGAAACGTCGCGTTTGCTCGCCAAACTATTGCATTCCCTGAGAAACGTCGCGTTTGCTCGCCAAACTATTGCATTCCCTGAGAAACGTCGCGTTTGCTCGCCAAACTATTGCATTCCCTGAGAAACGTCGCGTTTGCTCGCCAAACTATTGCATTCCCTGAGAAACGTCGCGTTTGCTCGCCAAACTATTGCATTCCCTGAGAAACGTCGCGTTTGCTCGCCAAACTATTGCATTCCCTGAGAAACGTCGCGTTTGCTCGCCAAACTATTGCATTCCCTGAGAAACGTCGCGTTTGCTCGCCAAACTATTGCATTCCCTGAGAAACGTCGCGTTTGCTCGCCAAACTATTGCATTCCCTGAGAAACGTCGCGTTTGCTCGCCAAACTATTGCATTCCCTGAGAAACGTCGCGTTTGCTCGCCAAACTATTGCATTCCCTGAGAAACGTCGCGTTTGCTCGCCAAACTATTGCATTCCCTGAGAAACGTCGCGTTTGCTCGCCAAACTATTGCATTCCCTGAGAAACGTCGCGTTTGCTCGCCAAACTATTGCATTCCCTGAGAAACGTCGCGTTTGCTCGCCAAACTATTGCATTCCCTGAGAAACGTCGCGTTTGCTCGCCAAACTATTGCATTCCCTGAGAAACGTCGCGTTTGCTCGCAAAGCTATTGCATTCCCCGAAAAACTGTTGCGTTCCCCTAGAAACGTTGCGTTTGCTCACAAAGCTGTTGCATTCCCAAAGAAAGAAATTTTGTGCTCTCTTGTAAAAATGATGCGTTCCCCAGGGAAAATTTGCAGTTTCTCACAAAACTATTATGTTCCCTGAGATACTTTCTCTCGCCAGACTTTTGCATTCCCCTTAGAAACTTTAGCCGCTTTTACACTATCGGTTCTAAGAACTGTCAGGTACGGTTCCAGTTGTATTTCCACGTGAGCCTGGTATGGCACGGCACGATTACAAACCGTTCTCTGCCCGGAATTCTCGGCATGGTTAGACAACCATGCTGAGCCGTGTTGGTAGAGTGCGTGTGTGTGACGTCGCCACTCTGTTGCCTGGCTACCAGTTTCTCCATAGCTGGCTAAGCGGAAGCGTGCTGTTTGATCAAACAGCCAAGTAAACAGCTACGCTATGTTCAATATAAAAAAGAAAGTTTGGTCTGTGGAGGAAACATTTGTGCTTCTTGATATTCTGTTTATTTTATTTTTCGCGTCAAGAGTTGTGTCCTTTTTTCTGTCATTTAACAAAGTAAATATCAGATAAAAAAAAGGAGTCCCAAAAACAGAAATATCTGATCATCGTCCATATCGCTGTTTACATTAAACTTGCATTACCAAGGCAACGACTGACGCATTTGTATTACATTCCAAAGAGTTCTGTTATCAGCACCACCGTGGAAAATAAAACGGTTGAATGAAACGGTTAAGCAAAGAGAACCATTCGGCCCGATAGTGGAAAGGCGGCTTTTGGGTTCTCTCGCAAAACTATTGCATTTCCCTGAGAAACCGCGTTCTCTCGCAAAACCGTTGTTCCTCCAAAAACCTTTGCGTTCTCTCGCAAAAATGTTGCATTCTCTTAGAAAACTGTTGTTTTCTCCTATTAATTCATTTTTTACCATCATCATGACTCTTTAGGGGCTCTGTAAATTTGGAATTGTATAGATATATTTATATATCATTTATTAATTTTATACAACCAAAAAAAGTGTTTTATTGTTTTTTTTACAGTATACAAAAACTATAAAGTTGACATTTAGATGTTTAACTAAATGTCAGCATTAGGAGAACAGTTATACTGTAGTTATAATGTAGGACGGCTTACAGTATGCGTGTATTTGCAGTAATCCTATTTAGATGACTTTACTCGGTCCGTGTCTTCAGCGCTACTGGAAAGCATTTGATGTGGGAATTTGAAAAGATTGTTCAATACACATCTACTGATGTCAGCTTTACTCTCTTCAGTGCTTAGCCAGGAGGGACAGAGACTGGAAAACAACCTGTCCTGGTTTAGACCCCGCACACACACACACACACACACACCCCTCCTCTTCTCTCCCACCCAGTGTCCAGAGCTCAGGCAACAAACCCCTTCTTGTTCAAAAGGCACATTGCTTGCATTTCACACATCAGTGGATCTTATGCTCCAAAAAAGCTGTCAAAATCAGGGCTTTGTTATCCCTGGCGTTTCCCATTTCAACCTTTAATGGCTGCGGTGGGCTTCAATGCACCCCCGCTGTCCCCGGCACAGTGGCAGGAACAAGCTGCAGAGATTTTCCCTGCACAAGTTGATGTATCAAACGCCTTTCATGTCTCGCGCTTCACAAAGACGGCTGTTCTCTCTGCGCTTTGTGTAATCACTCTTTAGTCCTCCCCTTCCTCTCACCGTTCGTTTGGCCCGTCTGCCAGAGTCCTAGAAGAAGAATACGTCTCCCAGCTCAAGCCGACCGGAAAGGGCCGTGAGGAAAGGCCACGTAAGAGTGACACGGTTATTGTGGATGTTAGACTTTTGACTCCTGCACCTGTGGAAGATGGGAACAAATTAGGTTGTAAATGTGAGATTTGGCTCAGGCCTGTGTTTGGGAGGTAAATTACACTTTGGAGGCCGGTAAAAATGACTTATAATACAGCCTGAAATTGTTAACAGGTCAAATGTGTTTGTATCTGTGCTGGTACCAAATTTTTTTTGTCATATTAACATACAATTATTAAAATAAATACAATTAACAAAAAAACACAATTAATAACAAAAATAATATAAAATGATATATTTTTCTTTTTAATTTAATATATATATATGTATTAGTGCTGTCAAACGATTAATCACATCCAAAATAAAAGTTTTTGTTTACATAATATGTGTGTGTACTGTGTATACTTATTATGTATATATTTAAGAAAAAATAATATTGTTGTTTATATATTAAATATATTTATTTATAATATAAATTATATGACTATAAATATACATGTAAATAAATGTAAATATTTTCAAAATATATACTGCGTGTGTGTATTTATATATACATAATAAATATACACACAGTACTCGCACATATGTAAACAAAAACTTTTATTTTGGATGCGATTAATCATTTGACAGCACTAATATATATATATATATATATATATATTAAATAGAGAGATATCGTTTTTTTATTATTTTTAACAAATTTGAGTAATAAACATCAAATTTAAATATAAACATTTACTATGTGTATGTTTAACAATATAACAAATGACATAAAATAAATGTACTTTATATATACAAATGTTTAGATGCATGTATAATTTCACAAAAAAAGATCAAATTTAAACAAACATATACTGCGTCTATGTTTAACAATCTAAAAAATTACATAAAAATGAAAGATTACACTATTTTAAGGTGTCCTTGTTACAGTGTAAATATACATTTAAGTACTGAGTAATATTTAGTAACGACATGTACTTACTATATGGTTAGGGTTAGGATTAGGGTTTGGCTAAGGGTTATTTGTACGTTATTATGCATAATTAATTGTTGTTATTATAATAGTAAGTACGTGTGACAAGGACACCTTAAAATAAAGTCTTACTAAATGAAATAAATGTATATATGCAAATATTTGCGATACATGTATAATGTAACAAAAAATATATAATTAAAATGTAAATATAAACATTAAATTTTCATTAAATGTTCAACAATATATTAAAATTTCCATATATATATATATATATATATTCCTACATATATAATTTTGTAACAATTATTGGGAATAATGGGTATTACAGACAAACCCATCTGGATTAGCACCTGTAATAATATGCAGAATAGAAACGTTGGTGGGGAAGAAAGCATTGCATTCTGGGGAAAACACAACTCACTGCCGCCAGTCTCTGTTCCTTACCCTCATCCAGAAACGGCGAGTAGAACACAACGGCAGCATATGCAAACAAATTGCCATCACATTTCTATGGGGCCGAAAAAGCATGGAATGCAACCATACAAAAGCGATTAAGTCATTACTCTGATTATTGGAAATGATTGCATTATTCATGCGCGTGTAAACGTCAACTTACTCCTTTCTCTCATCCACTTCCAGGACGGGAGGCTGAGAACAGGTGACCACATCCTGCGTATCGGTGAGACGTCTACTCGAGGTCTGGCCAGTGACCAGGTGGTGCAGGTGCTGCAGGCCTGCGGTACCCAGGTGAGGATGCTGATCGCACGAGACCCTCTGGGGGCGCCCCAGCCTCCGCCTCCACCTCCACCTGCCCCCGCCACGGCCCCCGTCACCTCTCTGCCACCTCCACCTCCTGTGCCATCCCGCAGGGGCAGCAAAACGGTACAGAATACACCACCTTTACAATGAATCAGTGAATGAATGATGCAATATTATCTTAAAAAAATAAACATCTACTTAATATTTGATTCCAAAATCACAAGAAATAAATAATAAATTATTTAGTTTTTATTTACAATAATATTTAAATGTTTTTAAATATCAATAAATATAATAATTAATAAATATATAATAATAACGTAATATAATATTACAATAATATAATATATGTTACAACAGATACAACTTTAGATTTTACAGAGCCCCTAAAGGGGCATGGTGGTGGAAATAATTCTGGGTGGGAGGAAAAAATCTTTTATTTAATTTTTTTTTTTTTTTGATTCCCTCTCAAAACTTTTTTTTTCGGAATTCAAA
>NW_015505336.1:753036-754998 GCF_001515645.1 Sinocyclocheilus grahami
TTAGTGCTGTCAAACGATTAATCACATCCAAAATAAAAGTTTTTGTTTACATAATATGTGTGTGTACTGTGTATACTTATTATGTATATATTTAAGAAAAAATAATATTGTTGTTTATATATTAAATATATTTATTTATAATATAAATTATATGACTATAAATATACATGTAAATAAATGTAAATATTTTCAAAATATATACTGCGTGTGTGTATTTATATATACATAATAAATATACACACAGTACTCGCACATATGTAAACAAAAACTTTTATTTTGGATGCGATTAATCATTTGACAGCACTAATATATATATATATATATATATATATAATATAAATTATATGACTATAAATATACATGTAAATAAATGTAAATATTTTCAAAATATATACTGCGTGTGTGTATTTATATATACATAATAAATATACACACAGTACTCGCACATATGTAAACAAAAACTTTTATTTTGGATGCGATTAATCATTTGACAGCACTAATATATATATATATATATATATATTAAATAGAGAGATATCGTTTTTTTATTATTTTTAACAAATTTGAGTAATAAACATCAAATTTAAATATAAACATTTACTATGTGTATGTTTAACAATATAACAAATTACATAAAATAAATGTACTTTATATATACAAATGTTTAGATGCATGTATAATTTCACAAAAAAAGATCAAATTTAAACAAACATATACTGCGTCTATGTTGAACAATCTAAAAAATTACATAAAAATGAAAGATTACACTATTTTAAGGTGTCCTTGTTACAGTGTAAATATACATTTAAGTACTGAGTAATATTTAGTAACGACATGTACTTACTATATGGTTAGGGTTAGGATTAGGGTTTGGCTAAGGGTTATTTGTACGTTATTATGCATAATTAATTGTTGTTATTATAATAGTAAGTACGTGTGACAAGGACACCTTAAAATAAAGTCTTACTAAATGAAATAAATGTATATATGCAAATATTTGCGATACATGTATAATGTAACAAAAAATATATAATTAAAATGTAAATATAAACATTAAATTTTCATTAAATGTTCAACAATATATTAAAATTTCCATATATATATATATATATATATTCCTACATATATAATTTTGTAACAATTATTGGGAATAATGGGTATTACAGACAAACCCATCTGGATTAGCACCTGTAATAATATGCAGAATAGAAACGTTGGTGGGGAAGAAAGCATTGCATTCTGGGGAAAACACAACTCACTGCCGCCAGTCTCTGTTCCTTACCCTCATCCAGAAACGGCGAGTAGAACACAACGGCAGCATATGCAAACAAATTGCCATCACATTTCTATGGGGCCGAAAAAGCATGGAATGCAACCATACAAAAGCGATTAAGTCATTACTCTGATTATTGGAAATGATTGCATTATTCATGCGCGTGTAAACGTCAACTTACTCCTTTCTCTCATCCACTTCCAGGACGGGAGGCTGAGAACAGGTGACCACATCCTGCGTATCGGTGAGACGTCTACTCGAGGTCTGGCCAGTGACCAGGTGGTGCAGGTGCTGCAGGCCTGCGGTACCCAGGTGAGGATGCTGATCGCACGAGACCCTCTGGGGGCGCCCCAGCCTCCGCCTCCACCTCCACCTGCCCCCGCCACGGCCCCCGTCACCTCTCTGCCACCTCCACCTCCTGTGCCATCCCGCAGGGGCAGCAAAACGGTACAGAATACACCACCTTTACAATGAATCAGTGAATGAATGATGCAATATTATCTTAAAAAAATAAACATCTACTTAATATTTGATTCCAAAATCACAAGAAATAAATAATAAATTATTTAGTTTTTATTTACAATAATATTTAAATGTTTTTAAATATCAATAAATATAATAATTAATAAATATATAATAATAACGTAATATAATATTACAATAATATAATAATTATAATTACATTTAAA
>NW_015505336.1:758303-758799 GCF_001515645.1 Sinocyclocheilus grahami
ACCGTGGTGTTGGTGTGCTTGACTGGCCAGCAAACTCACCAGACCTGAACCCCATAGAGAATCTATGGGGTATTGTCAAGAGGAAAATGAGAAACAAGATACCAAAAAATGCAGATGAGCTGAAGGCCACTGTCAAAGAAACCTGGGCTTCCATACCACCTCAGCAGTGCCACAAACTGATCACCTCCATGCCACGCCGAATTGAGGCAGTAATTAAAGCAAAAGGAGCCCCTTCCAAGTATTGAGAACATGTACAGTAAATGAACATACTTTCCAGAAGGCCACCAATTCACTAAAAATGTTTTTTTTATTGGTCTTATGAAGTATTCTAATTTGTTGAGATAGTGAATTGGTGGGTTTTTGTTAAATGTGAGCCAAAATCATCACAATTAAAAGAACCAAAGACTTAAACTACTTCAGTCTGTGTGCACTGAATTTATTTAATACACAAGTTTCACAATTTGAGTTGAATTACTGAAATAAATGAACTTTTCCA
>NW_015505336.1:758823-779133 GCF_001515645.1 Sinocyclocheilus grahami
ATATATATATATATATATATATATATATATATATATACATATTCAGTTTTTGTTTTAAATAAATATACAATTTCATTTATTTATTTAATTTGTGTATATATATATATATAATGTTTGCATTTTAAATAAAAAATTTATAGGCAAATTCTGTGATCATGGTTTTTATCAAGACATTATTTTAACAATAAATAAGTACTTTGGTCACCAAAATTATCATTGTCATAAAGCAAATATATAAGATGTATTTAAATTGTAATTGTTTATATAATATTTTAGTATTTGTTTTATCACCTTAAATTGATTTTTTTGCTAAAATTAAATGAAAGTTGTATTGCATTAATAAAAATATAAAATATGTAATATTCAAATGAAATAATCATTAAAAAAATATTGAAATAAAATAATCACTGAAATAATATTGAAATAAAATATCCAGGTGTATTTCTGCAAGACATTGGAGGAGAAATTTTCTTTATTTTATTTTGCTTTATAATTTCTTGTAACATTTTGAATTATCTCCAAATTCTCTTAACTATAATGCAAAAAGTATACATGATTAATATTAATACAGCATATTTATAATCATTTTGCCTTTTAGGCTGATTTAAGCCAAAAATAATCTTTATTTTACAGTAATTGTATAACTGTCCTATAGAAGTGGGAATTCAGTTAGAGTCACTATGACTTTTTCTTAATGTACGCCAAAAGTACACCCGGACGCCTCACAGTGATGTCGTATAATTTTTTTCTATTGGTTTTAGGTTAATATAGGGCCCAAACATGTTTTTGTAGATTCACCCTGTAACAAAAAGCAGTGTTTAGAAACAATAAAACAAATGTCAGTGTTTGATCTGTAAAGTTGCAGCCAAATTTGGAGGGCTACGAAATCCATGAAGTTGCGTTAAAAAAGAAGGAAGGCCAGAGCCTCGGGATCTCCATAATCGGACACAACGCTTTGACCACTAAGGGTAAGAAACATATTTTGCCTTGTTTTCCCAGAAACCCGACGATTAATCAGTACGCTGTTAATTATTGTCTCTCGTCTCTGTTGCATGTCAGATGCGGTGGGTGTCTTCGTGAAGAACGTGGTTCCAGGCAGCGCCGCTGAGCAGAGTGGGAAAATCCTCATCCACGACAGGATAATAGCAGTGGGTTCTTAATCACTTTTTAATGAGCTCTCCCTTAATTAGCCTTGTTGTCCATACAAGCGCTCTGACCGAACAGAACGCCAACTAAGTGAGATGTCTCTTTCATTTCATGTCGATTCACACTTTAATAAGAACGGGTTTGAGCTGTCGCGCTTTCCCAAGCCTCACGCTAGGCTAATCAGTCGGTTAGCTGGGCCTGAAGTGACTTCTTGATTGTCTTTGTGTCTGTGGGAACAGTTGGATGGCGTGAACCTCCAGGGATTCACCAACCAGGAAGTCCTGGAGGTAATGAAGCGGACGGGCGATATCGTACACCTTACCCTCATTAAGAAGATCAACTCGCCCAAGAGGACAGCTGTAGAGAAATCACTAGATAAAGGTAAAGTGACATGTATTGTGTTCAGATCAGAGCTGTCATTCGATTTAAAATATTTTCAAATAAAAATGTTAAGATTTTATGAAATATAATAATAATAATAGTAAATATTTATAGTATTTTTGTTTGAATGCATTGTTAATTTAAGAAAATAAATATCTGATATTATTGGACTGTTATACTGCATCAAAACAGGAAATTCAAACAAAAATGTATTTCACATATTTAATAATAAATGTAAATATAAATATTTATGTGTTCCGTTTTAAGAAAAATAAATGTGTGAAATTGTTGGGCTTTCAACTATATCAAAACAGGAAATTCAAACACAGAAAGCAATGCATATCTGCAGTATAATTTTCAAAATAACAATGTATATGTGAAGTAAAGAAATAAATATTAAGATCTTTAAATCACTAAATACAGTGTTGACTTTAGGGCTGACAATCAATGTAAAAATTGTACAAATAAAAATGTATATTAAATTTTATATCAAATATTTATATTTAATAGATATGAGATGCTTTGAATGTTAGAAGTTAAAATGTATTTTATGTTATCGCATTCCTTTCCCTTTTTAAGTTAAAGGAAATGAGTATATATGTATATATGAATTGACAGTATTTGATCAGGAAAACCACAGCCTTTCGGCAAATGCCTGTATAATGGTTGTATGGGAGCTCCTGTAGTGAACAGGATATAGGAAAAATCTGCCTGTGGTGGTCAAGACATGCTGTTGACGTGTGAGAGTGTTTGAATTTCAAGTCAATTTTATTGGAGCTTTTATTGCTGTAAAAATACAAGTTTGACGCCTACTTGACATTATTAGCTTTCGCTATGACAAATTGACATAACACAGTTTTATGATCCTCAATAGTCTTGGACTGACTTATACTGTATGTGTGTGTGTATATATATATTTATCGAATCAAATGAATGAATGAATGGCTTAATGATTTTCTCATAAATACATTTACTGCCACCTACTGGTAGTTCTAGTTTCTTATTTAGAGTATAATTACTACACTGTACTACACTGATGCCTACACTGTACGCATACCCAAGCAAACAAATAATAGCCAAGTATACTTTAAGCTTAATACTGACGAATCTGATACTTGCCGCTCCCCTCTGGATGGAGATCAGATTCGGGCCAGCTTCTACACTGAGCTTAGCAGGCATTGTTTCAGTCATGTTAGCCGGCAGATATAAATATGGAGATAGGCGGCCTGGAAGCGGAAGAGCGGGCCTTGGCTGAAGCCGGAGCAGCCTTGAGCTCTGGTTACATTCTGCCCTAATTAATCCAGACAAGACCCGGTACCTGCCAAACTCCTAAATAAAGGTTCTGTTGCACTGGGCCAATACATGCCCGGGATAACAATGATTGGTTGTCAGGGACTCATTTCCCAAAGCTGGAATCATAGCACGTGTAAAACGATAGCCGCCCTAGAGTCAAAACACACACCGCTTTAATCATGCTTTCACCTCCCGCCTTTTTTCCCTGTGGTCTTAAGAAATTATATTGCCATGTGAGCGTGTAGATGTTTAAATATTTTCTTTATGGATAATGCTCGACTGTTTTGGTACATTGACGTGACATTTGATAAGAGAGAACTGAGAGCTTTCGCTAAATTTCACCCGTCGATTTTAAAGATAACTACCCTGGAAGTGCCATTATATGGTTTATTTTGTGTCATGTAAAGTTGAAAGTCTCTGGAAACAGATGTGTTTCAGCCCTAATGTTAAAAAAATGTGGACAACACGGACTAGTTGCTGCCGGGTTTTCTGCGCTTTTTCCAAGTTCTGTCACACCAGCGGTTTCGACCCATTAAAATCATTGCGAAAGTTGACAGCGAGAGTGCTCAATCACAAAGAAGTGGTGACAATCGGTCCACGTTGGTATAATTACAGTCCACAGTTGCTCCAGAAAAGCCCACAGCAGTAAACCACAGGAAGTACTATGTAAAACCTCATTTACTCAACTTTTGTGAGTCTGAAGTAACTTTTCCCATGTGATGCCCTCTATTAAATGTTGAGTGACGTTTGGATAGGAGGTGGACATTTATTCTCAGTGTCAGCAGAGTTTTTCCTGATACATAAACATAACAAGCCATTGCCGTGATCAACATTTCCCCTGTTCTCCATATTTTCCATTGTGCCGCACCTGGGCTGCAGATGTTGGCTGGGGTTTGACATCCCACGTGTAGAAGCGATGCATTGCTGTATTAATGTAGTCAAACATTTGTGATGAATGGTGTTGTGAGTGAGGCGTTGGAAATGCTAATTTAATCAGGTCTACATCCCTCGCTCTCACTCACTCACTTACTTCACTTTTTATTGTAATGTGCTTTAGCGTACCAGTCCACAGCTGGGACCGAAACTCTTGAAAAAGCTTTTTTTTCTGCTTTTTGTACAAGTGGTCAGTAAAAGCCGTTTATTTTTCATTCGTTTACATGAGGTTTGCCGCTTTTGTTTTTAATAAAATATACACTACTATTTAAAAGTTTGGGGTGGGTACAATTGTTTTTATTACTTTTTATTTTATTTTTTATTTTTTTAAGAAATTGAGAAATAAATTACTTTTATTCAGCAAAGAGCCATGATATTGATTAAATGTGACCAAAAAAATAAAGAAAATCCACAAAAATAATAAAGTAGCAAATTAAGCCCAATAATAACAATAATAATAAATGTTTCTTGAGCAGCTAATCAACATATTAGAATGATTTCTGAAGGATCATGTGACACTGAAGACTGGCGTAATGGCTGCTGAAAATACAGCTTTGATCACAGAAATAGATTGTATTTTAAAATATATTCAAATATCAAACAGTTATTTTATATTGTAATTTTTTTTTTTTACAATATTTCTGTTTTTACTGCATTTTTGGTTGAATGACTACATCCTTGGTGCCCATTTGAGACTTTTCAAAATCATTTAAGAAACATTATAGATTCCAAACTTTTAAATTGTTTTTATGAATTCAAGTAGTTAATAATAATAATAAATAAATAAAAACTTTTACTATGATAATTTGAATGTCTTTTCAAAAGACTGTCACCATTATGACATTGTATGATTTTAATTTGTTGCACGCAGCCAAAAAAGGCAAAACTTTAAAGTGATGTACTGAAATGTGATGTTTTTGTAACTAGGTATTATTTATGTTAGCTTATTTTTATCGACTTATTTAATGTGACTCGGTTGTTTGTAGTAACGGGAGATCAAATTGTACCTTATTCATGGCAAGTGTCTTGTTAAATTTACAGCTTAGGTTACAGAATAACTTATTTTTTTCTTAGCTAGAGCATATTTCTCTGCAACCCCCTATTACTTCTGCCCCATATCATAGTTAAGGGTCACAAGTGCCCATAAAAGCTGTTCCAGCCATTTATTTGCCTCCATTGCCCTTTGGGCTTCCAGCCGATACTGTTCCCAGGCGTCCCGTTGTCTTTTTCTGCAGTATCACTGCTGACTCCTCTCTCAACTCTTGCCCTCAGCGCACTCTCGGCCCTCTGATTATATTCATCCGTCAGCCTGACATCAATCCCATGCTAGTATGCAGCACCTGACATTAATGTCATACGTTTCCACTCACTCTGTCACGGACAGTGGGCACCCAAATGGCGGTAATTAACTTTAAATGCTGCTCTCATTATTGTGTGTTGTAGTGCAAGAGCCGGCCCCGCTGACGGAGATGGAGCTTCGTGCTAAATGGGAGCAGGCTCTCGGTCCACATTATGATGTTATGGTAAGCAAAAATGTAGGGGAAGTAATGTTAACAGATGCTAAGTGCGGCTCTCAATTAAACATGAAGCAAACTGCACATCAGCAAGAACCGCCAGCACTTACGCATGCTGTGATAAGAGATGTTCGATCGACCAGCTAAATCTGGCTGTAGATTGCCTCAGTTGACTCCTATTGGATTTGAGTTCATGTGCTGACACACTGTTGTTTGGGTTTATTTACCATAAAGGGAGTATGTTGACCACTTTGAGGTTACCACTATGGAGAAATGTTTGATTTTTTTGTTTAGTTTTTTTTGGGGGTTTGTTTTTCACTTTTATTTTTCATGTTTTATTCACATTTTATTTGCATTTTATTTTATTTTTACAGGTTGTACAGCTTGACCCTGTCATAGACGATGATATTGAGCTGCAGAAGTACTCTAAGGTAACATGAAAACAGCATAATTTATGATTCATTAATTTGTTCATTCATCTCTATAGTAGGGCCGGGCGATGTATCAATAATTCATAATATATAGTAGAGATGGTAGCGAGTTGGTCATATATAATCCTTGTTTGTCTCATGACTTGCAAGTATGAGAGCATTAAGATATCAGGATGGTTTTTAGCTCCTCACAAGTTAATACGTTTAATTAATTTCTGTGAATCAATTTGTTGCAATGAATCAATTAAAATTCCTGAACAATTTGTTTGAATGATCACACAAAAAAGTCTTATTATTAAGTCCCCACCTAGCTTTTAATATTTTCAAGTGTTTTAGTAAAAAATAGTGTAATATTAGTGCATATAAAGAGAATTTTTTTTTCATCCTTGTGTTCATTTAGTGAAAAACTGTGGAATTTTGATTTTACTGTGTTTTAGCATTTTGAAAAAACACTTTTTGAGCAAACACCTAAATATTAAGATGTATATCAAATCTCACCCAGTCATGCTCAGTAGTGACTACAATGAGTGAGTCTTACCATAAAATTATGTTTCTACAGCTTCTCCCAATACACACAATGCGCTTGGGCGTGGAACTAGACACTTTTGATGGACATCACTACATTTCCACAGTGGCTCCTGAGGGTCCAGTGGCAAAACATGGGCTGCTTCGACCAGAGGATGAGCTTCTGGAGGTAAAGTCATTTTAAAGTGCGTTAAACAGCATCTACACTGCCGATGTGTGTCTTCCCTGCACCCTCACTATTTGGCGTTATGGTTACGTGGGCTCTCAGGGTTTGGCCAGCCTCCAGTTTTGCTCTTGGCTTGCTTTGGTGAGCCTCTTCTCGGTTGCTTTAATAACACTGACCTTTGCATCCTGCCAGCACCAAGCATCCAGGAAGGCTTGCTGCTGCTGCTGCTGCTGGCTCGTGGATGTTCTGGCAGGAGGGCTCCTGAGTCTGACCGAGGCCATCTGCATGACTGTCCCCTGCCCTAACCTCCCCACTGGCCTTGCTTCCTGCCCCCTTCCCTCTAAACTTCCCCCTCCTACCTGGTCTGGTGGCCGAGGGCCGCTGTGCCTTCAGCCTGTTGCTGTTGGCAGGAGCTTGGATGGTTAAAGCAGGGGAGATTTGCAGGGCTACTGGGGAAGTGGCTTATAGATAGATGTGGCGTACCTCAAGGCTACGTCCTGGGGCCAGTGCATTTGTTGGAGGCTCTGAAGAATTGTTTATGAAAATCCCATATTTCAGTGTAACCTAACCATCCGAATGTACTCCTTTTGGCCTTGCTAGATTCTTAGAAGCCCAGTGGTACAGTGATGGTGTGTACGTGTTAGGGATGTGCGGGTCTAGTCAACTAAATGGTACAGCTCCTACTAGTCGACACTGAAAACAATAGTCGATTACACAAAAAAAGAAAAAGAAAAACATGATTTTATCATTCAAATTACCATCATTTTAACATTGCATTTAAACATTTTAAATAACAAGTTAAAATAAAACGTTTGAAAAATAATACAGTATTTTTAAAAGTTTATCTGGGTGGAAACTACATTTTTACCTCAGACCTCACATGCGTTTTCTTCGTGTCTGTTGCGGCGAGTTCAAAAATGACCATGCGAAAGACGAGCAAGGTGTGGGATTATTTTGAATTAGAAGGAAACGGAAAAATTTTGTGTAAACTGTGTAATGTCAAATTGTCTTACAATAACTACTTGAGCGATGCGTAATCCTATTCAATACAGGCACGCGTTAGCTTAGAGGCTGGCCAAAGCCAGCAAATGTGTCAATCACGTCTTTCACTACAACACGCCGGTGTAGTGCCGAAATTTGCACCCTGCCAGATTATGCACCCCCTAGTATTGGTAGGTTTAGGAGTAGGTGTGGGGAAGGGGTTGGGATTAGGCAATCAGGTAGCGACTTCAACGAGGGGGTGCATAATCTGGCAGGGGTGCAGAATTCGGCACAACACCGGCGCTGCGATCCCGTCCGCGCCGTCTGTTCCTCTAACGAACACCCACTTCGGTGGTGGTGCGGGATGTCCAGGTGCTTTCTGAAACTCTATCGGCTTGCTTTTCGTTATCTCTGCATGCCTGCGACTTCAGTTCCTGCCGAGCGTGTTTTTTCAAGTGCAGGAATTTTATTGTTAATCGCCTCAGGTCCCGTCTTTCACCAGACCACGCTGATCATTTCACTGAACAAATAACGCATGGTCTGAGTAAGTAAAATGGGCATTGTTGCATTGTTTTGTTTTTTGACGATATAGCCTACACAAAGTACGTTTTTAAAAGCCTTAAACGTAGGCATACGTTGAGTGTATGCTCTTCTTTATTTTTCTTTTTAACGACCGCCTAAAATGAAATGATGATAACGCTAGGCAAGTGTGCGGCAAGCAGAATTCATTGAGGGATTTGACAGTGTGATTCATAGATTAAGTATTTCAGATATAGGCTATTATATATGCTACACGCACGTACAGTTTTTTTTTTCTTACCATCTTTAGGGGGTTTCTTGCTTTTAGACTAGTCGACTAGTCGGATACAAAACTTTCATTTAAACGACAGTCAAATTAGTCGTCGCGCACATCCCTAGTACGTGTATGTGTGTGTGTATAAGGGAAAGATGTGTGGAGACCATGGTTTCCTCCTGTTTTGGGCAGATGGCACAGTGCTGCCCCCACTCGCCATAGCAGCTTCAGGCTTGCCCACTCCATGAAAAGCCAATCAAAGATGGCCAGTTGAATGCCACAGAAGACCGTGTGTAATATAGTCACCAACCTAATAAGCACCCCATAGGATTTTAATATGATTTCTCACATCCTTGTCAAAGCAAGTTACACTTCATAAGTGACCTTATTTTTGTACCCCTAGTGTTCGATTGTCGATTGTGTGCAGTGATAGATTTTCTGTACGTTTGTGGGTGAAGATTCTCCCAATAAAATGTTTTTTTGTATTTGCAGGTGAATGGCGTGCAGTTGTATGGGAAATCCAGACGAGAGGCTGTTGCGTTCCTCCGAGAGGTTCCTCCTCCCTTTACTTTGGTTTGCTGCAGACGCCTTGCTGAAGAGGGCAGCGAATACCACCCTGAATCTGAAGAGTGGCACTCATCCAGCCCCTCAGCCAGCCTACAGGAGCAGGTACCGAGTACATACACGCAAGAGAGTCCAAAATTAACACTCAACAACTGCCAAATGCAAGTCAAAATTGGCTTTCGCACGTTACTCTGCATTTGCCAATAATTTGAAACAAAACTGCAAAATAATATATGCCTGCTCATTTTGTAATAATTTTACAGATTGAGAATAACCTCTCCATGTTTGCCAAAGATACAAGTCTACGCAACAGCATGAGGGAAGAGTTTCAGGTTTGTTCATATCCTGTAATAAAATTTTACAACTGGATTTTAGCTCAGTTGTTCTCTACTGGTTTTGCTTCAGGTTCTAGATTTTACATGTGGCACCAAAGTAGTTTAAAAAAACAAATTAAAATAAGTAAATAAAATCTCAGAAAGTTTAATTACAATATGAAAAATTTGTAACATTATATAGACTATATAGTCTTTTAAAGTCATAGTTTGATTGATTAAGTTAACACCACCAGAACAGACCTGCAACCCATTATGGGGTCGCAGCCCACCAATTGAGAGCCACTACCATCTCATCGTGATTTGTGCTTTTCTTTTCAGGCCCGTCAGGCTACAGCAGTGGAGCGGGAGGTTAACGATGAAGAAGAGCCCCAAGAGCCAAGCAGCCCTGAGAAAGAGCAGATGGACGAGGAGAAGGATGACGAAGAAGAAGTGGAGGATGAAGGGGAATTGGCTCTATGGTCTCAGAATGTGCAGGTGGTAGAACTAGAGAAAGGAGAACGAGGTCTCGGCTTCAGCATACTTGACTACCAGGTGGGGAATTAACTCATTTCTTTTTGTTTTTTTTTGTCTTTTTGAAACCTTCTTTTGGAGAGAGTAACTTCATATTTGTCTTTGTCTCTGAGAAAAACCATAGAAAACTAGATCTACATTTCAAGAAGCATTTACAAGAAGTGTTGTTTTGTATCATCTGCATGGAAGAACCAACACAATCACCTTGCACTGTAAAATTGGCTATATTTTAATAAATATATACAGTAAAAACAAGACCAATCAAAATTCAGTATGCAAACTGATATAAGAAAGAGGTCTAGTCACAATTCACTATACAAGTATTATGATGACGTCTTCATGGTCTATGTTTTAAAAACATTTACATTTTACATTTACATTTATTCATTTGGCAGATGCTTTTATCCAAAGTGACTTACATTTGACATGATATCATTATAAAACATTGTCAATGTATGTAAAGTCTTCATATAATTCAAGTTTGTGGGGTAAAAATGAATAGCACATGTAAAGCTGTATATATCTACAAAATAATTGAAGTTTGCATGTTATGAAACTGTATAGCCGCGTTTCCACCGAAATTACCCAGAACAATTGTACCATGAACTTTTTTCCCCCCAGACCTGTTGCTGTCTGCGTTTCCATCGCTGTCTAAAGTACCAAGAAGAATAGGCAAATAGTCTGGTGACGTAGGTCTGCGAGCGTTTCAATACCAAGTACACAAATTTCGGACTTGCATCCTCGGTAGTTCGGACTTCGCGAGTTTGACTCAGGAGTGTGAACTCCTGTGGACGGGACAACGCAAGTCCGGTAATTCTGCAAACAGCAGCGTACTTGATAACACCAGTCAGCTCACCTTGGCTACTGCAATTTTCCTCACTGTATTTACAATAAGACGAAATATATCAAACACCATTGCCCCTTTTCGTTTTCATTTAAACATTAATAGCCGCAGAAATGTTCAGGGAACGTACATGGTCTACATTACAATGAAACTAAATATTATATCAAACATTGCCTGTTTTAATTTTAATTTTAACATATTAATAGATTAATAGAATAAAGACCAAAGATTACCTGTTAAGTTTTACCCAAAACTTGCTGCTCTCGTCGGGATACATGAGCACTGAGCGCTGGCTAATCGCGTGGAGCTCCCGTCTTCGAAATCGGCAAAGCACATTTTCAAATAGGCGCCGTTTTTATAAATAAACCGCGGATTTGAGTTTTAAACCACTACATTCTCGCCTGAAATACTTTTCAAACTACATTTCATGACACAATAACAGTAATATAAAAAAATATATATATGTATATATATATATATATATGTATATATATATATATATATATATGTATATATATATATATATGCAAATGGTGGTTGAAATACAATGCTGCGTGAACTCAACCAATCAGCATGTTTAGCGCTCAAGTCCCGCCCCCGAAAGTTCCGGACCTTTGAAAAAGTTCTACCTCGCAAGCGCAGGGTCTTTCTGAGGGGCAATTTTTTACCCGGAACATTATTTAGATCCTGGTTCCTGCGGTGGAAACACACGGAGTACCGGCCCAAAGTCCCTAGTTCCTGGGGAAAGTTCCTGCAGTGGAAACGCATCTTATGTTAATCTTAGGTTTAAGTAATACCAGAATTTTTATGTTATTTAGAACATAGGAATAATGTTGTCTTGCAAAAACTGTAATAAAAATAGATAAAATAACAAATCAAATCAAATTGTTCAAAAACAGTACCAATTATCCATAAATACTCTAAAAAGCTAAGTAAAGTAATGACATTTACGGTGTTCTGTCAACTGTCCTTTAAATGGGGGGAAAAAGGAGACTGGACACAATTAATCCCCCTTGACTTTCCAAAAGTGTGATCATAGGAAACGTGCGTTGATGTCACAAGTCATTGGACACTAAACAAAAGAAAGCCGTGAAACCTTTCCAAATAGGGCCGCCGCTGTTTATCTGGCCCCGCGCCAGCCGTCAAACCCTTTGCTCTGCTCACTTAGTACGAAAAGCTGCTTTCCTCCTTCCTTCATTAGCCCTCTAATCAGGGTTAGTACATAACTGCACGTTGATCCTGAATCAGAAGTGATCATGTAATGAGGCCACTTAGAATGCAGAACCTCTCCTGCAGACCTGCACTCCGCCGGTCCTGTGGGACGCCTCGTGTTTTATATTATCCAGCCACGGGTTCCAATTGATTTCATGCAGGGAAACGGTATTGGCAGGAGAAAAGCATGCCTGTGCTTTCGCAACTTCATCAGGACTGTAATAAATGGCCGCCGCATCGTGGAGAAACTGAACGGAGATCATGTTTTAATGGTAAGATATGCTTCTTTCCTCGTCAGTGAGTGATGGGGGCCACGGCGACATGGACAGAATTACATTGCTGCTTAATGGCGGTAACCTGAGCAGTGATCCCTTAAATTCTTCCTTTCTCTTCATCTCTCTGTTAAATGAAGGAATGAAGATGGAGGAGGGATGAGGAAACTCGGGAGAGAGTCCATAGGCTCTGTGCTATGATAAAAAAAATGTTTTGCTGACTTAAAGTCCTTCGTTTTATTTTTCTTGATCGTATGAAGCTACGCAGGGGTTTTTGTTTGTTTTTGCAGCATGAACAAGTACAAACGAATTGCATCAATACTGCATCGGCGCACTGAATTTGATATCATCTCATCACCACCAAGGCTAGAGGAGAAGAATTTCGCAGTCCTGCAACTTGGATCATAGATCATTGTCGTGAAGAACGCTAAAGCTTACTTTGCAGATCTTCTGGAGGAGTTGCTGGTGCACCCTGGGGTTTATTGGAAGCCATATTGACCTGCGCAGCTTCCCCTCGGTCGAACTCATAGTCTTCGTGCTCTGCACCAGCTGAGCCCCCTCCACCTAGCCCCGTCTGCTTGCTTATCTACACCGAAACAAACGCTTTTCAACCCGAGGGCCTGATGCATGATGGGTGGGAATTGATTCAGTGGAGGAGGGGGTGTAGGCATTTGCAGAGTTGTGAAAAAACGTGTTAAAATAAGAAAGGAATTTCCAAAAAGACAGAAGTGAGCAACTCCCAAAATGCAATGATTGGTACGGTCTTCTGCCGTCTTCTAATGGAGGAGGAATCTCTCAACCTTTCTTCTTGACTTCTTTTCTGTTTCCTGCGGCACATGCGCCAGGGTTTCTTCAGTCTGCAAGGGGGAAATTGATTTTGCCGTTCTTTCCAGTAAGAGGCCTGAGCTGATAAGGACGAGTAGGCAACCTCGAGACCTGCAGACACGCTCGAAGCCTTCCAGAACCTTCAATCTCCCCCTCTTTCTACCGCCCTCCTTCCCTTTTTCTTGTCTCAATCACTAGTGTTAACCCCAACGCAAGGAAACCTTGTAACCGCAGCTAGATTGATGGGAGCCCATGGTCATACTGACAGCTAGATACCAGGGAGTTTTTCTTCCCGAAATGATACCCCTGACTGCGTGAGTGACGTGAAGTGGCGACGGCAAAATCATTTGGAGTCACGCCTCAGTTTTTTTATCTGACAAGAAGGAGATCTCGAAGTAAGAAAAGCTACATGGCAACATGAGAAGGAGCCCCTTGGTAGTACTAGCCATCCTGGTAATGGAGATTAATGAAGGCCGTCTTGAAGTCAAACAACTGATCTGAAGGGTCGGGCTGTGGTGGTTTAGTTTTAAGTAAGATTGTACTCTCATGGCCATTTAAAAGTCATTACTATGAGTTTTCTCTAACAATTGAAGTGTGCGTATGAAGTCACGGTACAGCCAGGCTCAACTGAAATATGATTGAGCAGCTCTCCCGCAAAGGGTTTAGGGTAGATGTAAGCTGCCCATAGGGAACGTAGCTTAACGTAACTTTCTGTTTGGATAGGATGTCGGCCCTACACCAGCTTCAAAAAGAGAAATGTCTCCGTTCAAAAAAATAAACTTGAGTGAAATTATGGCATGAAGAACAAGAAGAATTTGATCTGCAACATGTTCTCCGAAGGTTCTTGCATTTACAAATGCCATTTTCCATGAAATTGTATACAATTATATGAAAGACCTTTTGCAAGTGGACTGTGAACTCTCGGCGTGCAAAACAAATGTATTTGATACATCGGTAGTGAATGTATGGCTCCAATAATTCATGCCATCCAAGGAGAAGAGATCTGAGAGAATGCATTTTTGAATCATTTCGATGGTTCAAAGCGCATAACCTGCACATCAATACAGCATTTAGTCTCATCCAGTGAATGTTTTAAAGTGGAGTCATAAATCATCCCAGAGTGTTATTATTTATTTATTGTTGTTTATTTATTCTGTGGCTTAAAGCTGCAGAGACTGACCAAGGGCTATTTTATTACCGTTGCAGGAAAATAAGCTACCAAATTGACTACAGGACACTGTCCTTAATGTTAATTCATGGCCATTTAAAAGTCATTACTATGAGTTTTCTCTAACAATTGAAGTGTGCGTATGAAGTCACGGTACAGCCAGGCTCAACTGAAATATGATTGAGCAGCTCTCCCGCAAAGGGTTTAGGGTAGATGTAAGCTGCCCATAGGGAACGTAGCTTAACGTAACTTTCTGTTTGGATAGGATGTCGGCCCTACACCAGCTTCAAAAAGAGAAATGTCTCCGTTCAAAAAAATAAACTTGTTGAGTGAAATTATGGCATGAAGAACAAGAAGAATTTGATCTGCAACATGTTCTCCGAAGGTTCTTGCATTTGCAAATGCCATTTTCCATGAAATTGTATACAATTATATGAAAGACCTTTTGCAAGTGGACTGTGAACTCTCGGCGTGCAAAACAAATGTATTTGATACATCGGTAGTGAATGTATGGCTCCAATAATTCATGCCATCCAAGGAGAAGAGATCTGAGAGAATGCATTTTTGAATCATTTCGATGGTTCAAAGCGCATAACCTGCACATCAATACAGCATTTAGTCTCATCCAGTGAATGTTTTAAAGTGGAGTCATAAATCATCCCAGAGTGTTATTATTTATTTATTGTTGTTTATTTATTCTGTGGCTTAAAGCTGCAGAGACTGACCAAGGGCTATTTTATTACCGTTGCAGGAAAATAAGCTACCAAATTGACTACAGGACACTGTCCTTAATGTTAATATGTTAAAGAAGGATGTGCATTGCGTTTTTCAGCCATGAACAATTGTTCTAATATCGTGTTGTCATTTCGAAATAGTGTCTTCCAATATTAGGATCCAGTTTGTGACAGATCCAAAGAAAGATGTGTCTGGATTTACTACCATTGTCATGCTTGCACTGTCTGTGCCTCCTGTTGTTATGCCAAACAGCTGCCCACAGCTGTAAGCTTTAAAATAAAAAACAGTTTATGCATTGTTCCTCCTCGTGCTTTCACTTGGCTTGCGTTAAGACTTCAATGCACTTGTCAATATTAGTGTCATAGCTAGTAGCATGAAAGCAGTGAATAATGTCAAAGCAAACAAAGTGGGTACCATTCTGCCATCCATTTATTTTACTTCTGCATGTCTATGGCGTTATTTTAATGACAAATGTCGAGAGCGCATTATTGTAGCGCGAAAGCACATAAATATAATGCGCAAGCGCGAATCTCTCCGTTCGCCCGCGGATTTCCTTTGCTCTCGCACTAAACCGGACTCGTAAACACGTGTCTCTGCTCTTGCTCAAACTGTGTCCTGTGCACTCAAAAATCTCTCTATGCGCTATTAATTATTTTCTGTGAATGCATATATGCGTCTCTCTGTAACGTACTTTGTAAAGACTGTTAAAAGGTGCTATATAAATAAAGCCTTAACCAATCAGACCTCCACGACTGACCGATGAAAGTGCGTGATTGGATGATTTATAACCTCTGTCCTGGTTGTTTTCTGAGCAATTTATCTAAAAACAACATATTATGTAGTCTATGGCTCTAAAGACGTCATATAAAAGATCGATGTTATGTCATATGTCAGATACCTCAACTGAATTTATTCTGCCATCCATTTATTTTACTTCTGCATGTCTATGGCGTTATTTTAATGACAAATGTCGAGAGCGCATTATTGTAGCGCGAAAGCACATAAATATAATGCGCGAGTGCGAATCTCTCCGTTCGCCCGCGGATTTCCTTTGCTCTCGCACTAAACCGGACTCGTAAACACGTGTCTCTGCTCTTGCTCAAACTGTGTCCTGTGCTCTCACAAATCTCTCTATGCGCTATTAATTATTTTCTGTGAATGCATATATGCATCTCTCTGTAACGTACTTTGTAAAGACTGTTAAAAGGTGCTATATAAATAAAGCCTTAACCAATCAGACCTCCACGACTGACCGATGAAAGTGCGTGATTGGATGATTTATAACCTCTGTCCTGGTTGTTTTCTGAGCAATTTATCTAAAAACAACATATTATGTAGTCTATGGCTCTAAAGACGTCATATAAAAGATCGATGTTATGTCATATGTCAGATACCTCAACTGAATTTAAAATCATTGCAATAAATTCTCAGTTGGTATGATGGCAATAATAAGTATCAATCAACATCAACTGCAAAAATAGATGTAAATGATGCAAGATATGTTCACAATAAATGTTCTGATAGCATCGTTGTTTTGACATTTATTGGGATTTTTTTTTAATTTATTTATTTTTTTTATCATCCAGTGTTTGTTTTCAGTTCTGATTTTAGTTAAATTTTTTGTTTTTGTGAAAACTTCGTATTAGCTACACATTCAATGGCACTCTCCTCTAAAACAGTGAATATACAGTTATATGACAGTTACATGTAATTACATTGACTGTAAATGCATTAAACACATAGAATATAATATAATGTATGACAAATATGAGAAATTCATTATAGTGTTATATTTGGTCTCCAAATCTTAAGTATCGGTATTAAGTATTAAGTAGGCTATCTTAAGTATTGTGTATCAATCCAAGTACACAATACATATATGACCACAAGAACTTCATATGCTGCTTTGTTTGTGTTTAGATAAAAGAGATTCGCGCTCGCGCATTATATTTATGTGCTTTCGCTCTACAATAATGGTTTCTCGACATTTGTCATTAAAATAACGCCATACATGTCAAGATATTTTTCGAAACTAGAATGGCAACATTTGGGCAGATGTGACCTGATGGTTCGAGAGTCAATGAACAGATCTTAAAAGAACCATTTTTTTCTTAGTGTGAACTTTTAATGAACGAAAGACCTTTTTACACTATAAAGAATCTTTGTGGATTTTGAAAAATTCCATGGATTTTGAAGGTTCTTCATGGAACCATAGATGCCAGAACCTTTATTTTTAAAAGTGTAGTTTCAAGGAATTTATGCAATTGTACAATTTTCTCATTCATGCTGTGGAAGTGGGCACCCTCTGTTCTTTTTCTCAAGGCAACTACAGTGAGAACAACCAAAAGAAGGATTAAAAGAGAAAAGAAAGCAAAAGACAGACATTCTGGAGTTCCTGGTATTCTGTTCAGCAAGATTGAAGGTGAGGCAGAGCGCAGGAGCAAAACAGATGACTTGGCCTGCCATTGATTCTTGCGAAACAGCAGATTTACTGTCCACCTGACACCACGCTGAAGAATTTCAACCCGCCAATGCTCATACCCATCCGTTAGCTCTCCGACATTTTTAACCACGATTAAGGTTATGTAGACCACAGGAAAGCATCATGACGGGCCCATTGGCATTGACCTAAACTAATTTAATCCAATTTTGACTGGCTATTTTTAGCTGTCGTGGTTGTGTGGAAACTCACCATCCGCCAGGGACTTCTGGGATTGTCGTTTTCTTTGGATCCGGAGATGTTCTTCACACCTGTAACATGGAAGACAGCTGCTCCCCCAATGAGCCATGTACTGTACGCCATCTAAATCATATGTGCGCTCGGATGGAAACATGAATAAGAAATGGAGCAACCTAGCTCACTTTCTTTCCATCTCTCATGTGAACATCCATTCTGATCGGTATCTTTATTCTGTAGCAGGTGACATATTGTCATATTAGGTGACCCCTGTGCTGGCCCGTTCCCCTTGGTTTTTTTCTCATATAAAAGCTACTCTACTGACATCACTGGCCATGTGGGATGAGAGCAGGGCTTGGAAAGCAAAGCACGCTTGGCTGGAACCCGGCAGCCGGACAATGCAGCCTGTGTCCTCCTAAAACGCCAGCTGGAGTGGAACTTCAAATCCTCTCTCCAACTTTTTCCTGTCTTTTTTTTCTCTTTCTTTCCCTTCTAGCAGGCCTCAGTTCCTCTCACTCTGAAAGCAGCAGTGGCTCACTGGGTAATCAGGGGGCAGTAATTGCTGGGCCTGCTGAGCCACTTTTTATGGTTGGGCTGGGTGAAATTTCCTGGTCTGCTGTCCACAGTTTCACTCAGGGCCTCTGCTGTAAAAAAATCCTTGTCAATAATATGTTATCTCCTTTTCTGAGTGGTCATTGTGGTCTGAACCTTGACATTTGACATGTCTTTTGTGGCCTTGTCCGAAAGTGGTGTCAACTGCAGATGCTGTAATGACTCAAAACAACATACTTTTAATTTTTAACATTAGAAGAAGAGATCTCAGAAAATGCAAGGATCGTCCGTTCGTCAGGTCTTTTGACACGGTTGGTCGTAAATGTTCATGGGCAGATAGATGAGATTACTAATGACTGCGCTCCTGCTTCCGTTTTTACTCTCAAATAACTACTTGTTAATCACTTTTATATTGTCATTCGCCACATAAAAGCCGCCCATATGGGTCATGAAATATATTGTTGGAGACATCAAATCGGTTGAATTGCAGTTTTACGGCAGAGCTCCCCAGAGATGTGATTGATACCGTAGCACTTGGGATGGTAGAGTGGGAAGTTGGCCTCATTTGGCCTTCCAGCAAGTTAGTCACGCTCTTTTGGAAGCAGATTTTAATGCGAGGGTTGCCGGGTCATTCCTGTTATGAAGTACGTTTTAATTTCACCATCACATCTTAATTTTACACTATATATATATATATATATATATATATATATATATATATATATATATATATATATTCATTGTATATATACACACACGTGTATATATATACAGTGAAAATAGCCTTAGATGCTGACATGGCATTAAATAAATATGTACTACTAATACTATACATATATAAATTTTTTTTCCTTCCAAGTAGGGTTCAAACACAACAGGAGTGACCCGGTGGCCCTGCTTGTTTGCAAATTTCTATTCTCTGCTTACATAGGTGCTGTTTTAATTAAATGTTTGTATTAAAATTTAAACATAAATAAATTAAACTTCAAAAGGCAGTCTTCTTGATCTGCTTTTTGATATGACTGTGATGTATAGGTTAAATCAGGGTCAGCATTGCTCTCATGTTTTTTTTCCCCTCTGTGTTTTTCTATTTGTGTGTTTGCTGTGGTCTGCATTGCCCTCTGCAGGACCCTCTGGATGTTGTGCTTTCTGTGATCGTCATCCGCTCTGTGGTGCCTGGAGGGGTAGCGGACAATCACGGTGGGCTCCTCCCGGGTGACCAGCTGGTTTTTGTCAATGACACTCAACTAGACACATGCTCGCTTGACCAGGCTGTAGAGGTTCTCAAATCTGCTCCGCCTGGGAGAGTCTACCTTGGAATCAGGAAACCGCTGGTGGTAAGAGCCAATATGCAATTATGGCCTATTAACATTCAGTGCTGGAGTTGTTTATTTTGGAAACTACTTAAGATTGTTGGGTATTTCTTCATAGTATTACTTTGATTCGTGGATCTTTATAGTGTTTACGGTGTCTTTTTTCCAGCACAATGTGATTTTATATCTCATAATATGATTATCTTATTTCTCACGATTATCTGCTTAATTTATTTTCCCCTGAAGCAGAGTGCCATGTAAATCAGATGTTAACAATAAATATGAATTAGGTTACTGTAACACTGTCAGAAGCATAATAAAAGCTTGTTTGACTTGTAGTAAAATGGTTGGCTCATCCTGCTATTGATACAGTAATACATGTGATATGTCCATTTAGTCAAGTTTATTTTGCATTGATATTTTGCATTGTTTTGTGTCTGTGAACTGAACAGCCAGAGGACAGAGGTAGTGGGCAGCAGTCCTCTTGGCCTGTAGAGGGCGCCAATGAGCAGCCAGCGGCAAAGCAGGATGTAGCTCTTCCATCTATGCAAGAGGTATTCCGAATACACCTTTGAAAGCAGTTAATACTTTTATTGAGCAATTATGCATTAAATTGATCAAAAATTACAGTAGAGACTTTTACAGAAGACTTCTGTTTTAAATAAATGATGTTATTTAGAATTTTCTAATCATCAAAGAATCCTGAAAAAAAATGTATCATGGTTTCCACAAAAATGTTACGCTGTAACTGTTTTCAGCATTGATAATAATAATGTTTCTTAAGCAGCAAATCAGCATATTAGAATGATTTCTGAAGGAGCATGTGACACTGAAGTAATGACGCTGAAAATTCAGCTTTGCATCATAGGAAATATCATTTTAAAATGCTTTAACAGAAAATGGTTACTTAAAATTGTGATTTAATATTTCACAATATTACTGTTTTTACTGTATTTTTAAGCAAATAAATGCAGCCTTGTTGCACATAAGAGACTTCTTTCAAAAAAATTACAAATCTTACCGATCCAAAACTTTTGAACCATATAAACATGAACTTTATGAACTTTTGAAACAAACTTTAATCAAAAATCCAATACACGCACACACATGCGCACACACACACACACACACACACACACA